>NC_049980.1:9217396-9219275 GCF_000003815.2 Branchiostoma floridae | reverse complement strand
CGATTATCTCACCATATACACCTCGGGGCGGGGCATTAACCCTTTATTAATCCGCCAAAACGTAAAACAAATGTTTGCACAACGCGACAGAATAGTATTTGAGTAGACATGGATTTCCTTTCACTTCTGTATTCTGGATATGTATGAAATCTATCCAAGGTATGATTCTTGGCATGCTGCCACTCTGTCTCTTATTATACTAACTAAGGACCACGGTAATGATAGCACCTGTCGATATAGTCAAAGTCATGGGATACGGGTACTGTTTTACTCTCCGGATTGCCCATTCGCTTTGCCCCCCTTTCCGCTTTTCAGCTTGATAGACGCCTAGGTCAGCTTGATGATATTCATCAAAGGTTTGCAATAGCAAAACTTATATTGGTTTCACTTCCATCCACGGGCGCCGCCATTTTGTTTCCCAAAGGAGTGGTGTATTATGGGAAGGTGTGTCGCCATTTTGATGTGGAATTTTGACGTGGAATGTTAACCTGTCTGGATCCTCGTGGAGCTTCTTGGTGTGGTTGATGACCCTGTCTACACGGTTCACAGCTTCAAGCAGGGAGGAAGTGACGTAGGCGTCCCCGGGGTAAAGCTCTTCCGGGTCATTCCGGGATTCTTCTGACACTGAGAAAATTGAAAATTAAACATTGTATATCGATAAAGAGGTTCATCAGTCATGCATGAATACACTTAATTTTCATGTCTACCAGCAAATATTCGTCACGGGGGATGACCTAGTCTCAATTCTCGCGAGAGAACACGAGACGAGGTCAGGCTTGCGTGGATCATCTGCCCCCTCCCCCCGCCTCCTTGAGGAGAAGGGGTAGGTAGAACTCGGGCAGCTCCCAATCCTCATTCCGGTTCTCGTGTTCTACCGTGAGAATTGACACTAGGTCATTCCCCGTGACGAAGATGTGCTGGTAGACATCTAAAATTTCGGAGGAATGTACCATACCTTTACAAAACAGTCATTGATTGAAGGAAATTGGAGTAATTCTAAACATTGTATATCAATGAATTAATGAACCGGTGGTTATATTCTTCTTCACCCACCAAATCACTGTCCTGCCAAGACGTTATTTGTAAACAAGAAGCCAAGAGAATTGCAGTATGGAAGGGGTACAGAAGAAGTATATATGCAAGCATTGGAGCAGTGATCACCATCAGACAGTGATAGATATTTTACATTTATTACATATGTTGACTTCAAACGTACAATTATGACTGAAAAGACAACAAAACAAATTGTGAAAAGATTCCTTTAACATGTATGCATGCAAACATTTGAACAGTATTGACGATCTAACACTGATAGATATAAAAGTATTTTACATTGATTGCACATCTTGACTTCATTGTAAGGCTGTTGTGTTTATTGTTCTTCCCAAGAGCATCACCGTGCGTCAGCCCGTCAAAGGTCGTCACCAGTAGTGACACATCCTACCAGCTCACTTCACGCCCCACTTGCGATGAAATACTGCAACCGCAGCTCATAACACCAAAGAGGATTAAAATCTTAATTTAAACCTCTTCCATAACAGAGAAGCGCCTCAAAAGCGCCCCACTAGAGACTTTCTTTCTCTCCAAGTGCCACGCAATGAAAACTTTCTTCTGACATTTAAAAACAACTTTTCTTTCAGACGCGGAGAAAGTGTTTTTTGATGGTTTGACAGACACCTGGAGGGGGATACTGTCCAGAGAGCACATTCATGTTGAAGTGCCGCGTTCACTCAGGCGGGTCCAAGTGCGCTATGTGTTTTTTCTGCCTTCGTCTTGCACCACTGCACAAGAACAAGGGCGCTCTCCTTCGAGATAATTCGGACATCCTCCGTCTAGGGGATTGGAAACTTTTTTTTTGGAAGAAAATCCTTTTTGGAAA
>NC_049980.1:9207875-9215733 GCF_000003815.2 Branchiostoma floridae | reverse complement strand
TCAAGATAGCCGATCTCAAAACCACAGTAACACCCTCTGCAAAATCTAATCGTCCGCTCAAACAGAAACGAATTTTTGCTATTCTGAAGTTGAAAACATGCAAATTTGGACATGTTAGAATAAAACTTTTTTGGGGAAAAATTCTGACAGAATTTCGAAATTTCAAAGCTCAAACAGTAACAGTAACTTGCCACTCTGAAGTCCAAACCTTGGACATGTTGAAGTAAACCTTTTTGAAAATAATTTTGAAAACATTTTGTAGTGCACCAAATAATAGGTACTAAAAGCGATTGGATATGATTTTGCAAACGACCAGACGTTTCAGATAGCATCCAGTATTTTTCGTCAGTCGCAATGATTGACATTTTCCAAAATAATATGCAGATGCCGGAGTAATTGCTATTTGGCGTATCTTGTTTGTTTGTTTATCTCGCACATAAAGTACAACAACAATAAATTTTAAATTAAAGAAAATTTAGAATAAAAGAAAAGTGCCGTAGGGGGAGAGAAGCCTGCATAGCTTATACAAATCTTATTTCCCGGGTGTCTAACCTTCATCGACGTGATTTCGTAATGATTAAAAGGTTTACTTCCTTCATCAGCCACAAGAACGGCCATGAAAAAAGGTGAAAAATGCCAATATGTGAAAAGCGAGTTCTCATCAATGGCTCAAGATTTTAGCAGAAGTGCAAAATCACCACAGTTCAATGCTATGTCAATTGTAAGACTGTCATTTCACCATGATGTTGCAAATTTTAGCGTCACTGCACAATGGTTATGCAAATTATGATCAACGCTTGGGAACTGCATCGTCACCGTGAGTCAAAGAGACATTCATGTATCGTGAACAAAAATATGTTCTTGTTTTTTCTTGTCGAAATCTTGATAGTTGTCTATCAAAAGGGTACGTGCTTGAGTTTTTCCACAAGATTAGAGTGGCCTCTACATCATTTTGAGATTTTTCTCCTTCAGTGAGTTGTTTGAGAAGAAGAAGACTTTTTATAGCAAGGAACGGGGTAGTCACATATTTATTTACATGAAGAAGAAGATTCACTCTTTACTTCTGGATACTTTAAAAATTTTGATAGACGTTTCGAAAGGCATCCACCTTTCGAAACGTCTATTAGAATTTTTTAAAGTATCGAGAAGTAAAGAGTGAATCTTCTTCAATTTTAATGTTTCCTGGATGAGTAACCTTCACAAACGTATGTCAAAGAATGTTTTGCTGGTTTCATATACTCATCGGCAATACTTAAACACCTAGTGTTGGCTATGTTTGAACTTTCATACAATGATTTCAACTCTTAGCATGGTTGCCAATTTGCTATTTTTTTCGTTTAAACGTAAAATGGCTGGCGTATTTCAGTACTCCCATTTTTTCGTCAAATTTTCTATACTCTTTATTGAATGTTCCTGCTTCGTTTACCATTCGCTCTTAAGTACATTCAAAAATGATGTCAGGTTTGGCGTAATATTGTCCGGCAAGGCCCGGTGGTGAACAGTTTTAAAAATACGAAGTATTAAAAGTTTTAGAAATGCATTGGATATTGAAAATTGTCGAATCTAAGTATAGAAAGGGCCTTTCATAATGCAGGGGCGCAAAAAAATACAGACTGTCTTATCACACAATATGTAGCCCTTTTCAATTAGGACCAATCTTGTAAATCTGATAAAGAATCGGATTTCCTGTCTCAACAACGCCAAAAACAGACTAATAAAACATACTCAGTTTTGTGGTTAGGCCTGAAAACGCAACTTCCGTTAGGAAAAACAAGAACGCGATTGAAAAGCGTCCAAACCAAAAACGCGTTCTAACATTTTCAGCTGCAACCGTACGCGCTCGTTTTGGCATTTAGGAAGAAGTCACAAACGATACACACAACTTACCCTTTTAGACAGTCATACTATCAAATCATCAAACAGCGTATCAATATCATCATATATAAAACATTCGTCCTCAATTTGTACTTTTCCTATGGTAATTGGCGTACCTGTGTTTTTATCAAAGTTTGTTTTAAATTTGTGCTTATTAGCATTTGAACAAGTGTATGCGATATATGCCTACATTATTCACAGTCCAACGTACGTAGCACAGCAGTACGCTTCAACCTATGAATCGCATCTATTGCATATAAAACAGGAATCAGACTTACTGGTGAGGACGTCTGAATGTGCATGCGCGACGACGACCAGCGATGCCAGGAGAACGAGTACAGCCGTAGGCGCCATCGTCTGTGTACGGTAGGGAAAGCAAAATATGTCAAACACTTTTATATTCATCAATAGCTCAATGCATAAACGCGTGGGTATTACGGTAATTTACAACGATGGAAACAAGACACAATGTTAAGATTTACAGATTTAAGATAAAGGTTCAAACGAACAATCAAACAAAAAAACAAATATTTGTGCTGCCATAAACGCGCGTAAAATGCTCGATTGTCACTTCTAGTCAAGCAAAATTGATAACTTCGTTGTACACAATGAAAGGTAGTCGGAACATGTCTTCACGCGCAGCAGCAACGAAAAGCGACCGCACGTATTTCAACATGTTGCCAGTGCGAGAGCCACCACTGTTCAACATACAAGTTAAACAAATTCGCCATTTCCGGACTGATTTGAAAGGATACACCAAAGCAAAACGTTCATTGTTAGACGTCATCGAAATAGCGATGTATGCATGTTTGAACGAGACAAGCTGATCTGATGTTCTGTCCACTCAGAAACGCGGCTTATTTTCAGTACAGTAACGAAACGAAAATGACTGAAAGACATTTAAACAAGACGTCGATAGAGATTTTTAAAAGAAAAGGCGAAGAAGATAAAAGCTCGCACCAGGTTTCTTTCCCCCAGAACGCAGTGGATGACAATTCCGTTTGTATCAGAACACAGGAGGCTGGGCGACACGTTACCGTCCGCCGGCCGACCCAAGATGAAAGTGTTCTTCTCACTCCAGGTGAGAGTGGCCACAGGTGAGCCAAGTGATCATTCTCGAGGGTTTCCTCAAGCACCCCTTGTAACAAATGTAATTGTCTTAAGGACCCGACTCACGGGCCACCGCGCTCCACAGAGGATGTCGTTCAGCAGATTGGTATTCTATTGGTTCGCTGTTACCATGGCTACGGAAATGCGTATGCGTGTGCGAACATGTGACTAATGTCATCCATGTCACGAACGAAAGTGACATAAGAAAAGACTGTTCGTCTCATCCGCTATTAGCATATTGTGCATTATATTGACATTCGTTGAAAAGGTATATAGATACATGTAGTATGCTTGCATTAGAATCTTCAACCGATTGTTGAAAAAATGAACGCGTGCTTAAACAAGTCATAAAGAAGTTGTTCAGATAATAGTACTTTGAACGGTGTGAGGATTTGCCGCAACCACGATTTTTCCACGAGTTAAGACAGTGTGAAAAGACAAAAAACATTGAGAAACTAAGGCATGACGCAACGAACAATGTTACGAAACCATTCTAATCATACAAAGAGACATAATTGCATTATCCGTACCGTTACTGCACTTTATTTGAGAATAAAGAAAATGTGGTATTTCAAGCCCTGCCCTGTGTCGTGAAAACTCTATTCATTAACTTTATTTTATTGCATGATCATGCACGATGGCTAATTGCAAACAAAGTAAAGCTATGGTATACATAATTGTATACCTATTAACAAAGAAGGAAAAAGATTTATACTATGCTACCACATTTCTGTCTAGAATCAAGACGCTGCGTGGCGGCGACCAGGGACGTTGACCTCGCGCCCTACAATTTTCCCCAGCCAACCGGAGAACCTCTTAAAACCCTTCCGCACGGCCGATCACACCTGGTGGAACAAGTGGTTTCCTTTGCTACCTCCCCCACCTGGACCATTAAGGTACCCGAGGCGCACTCAGGTGTTTTGTCAGGTAGAGTTGGAGGAGGTTCTTGGTTTGTATTGCGGCGGCAGGGGAGGGGAAAAGTTGTGTTTCCCGCCCAAAGTTATTGACTGAAGTGGCTACAGAGAGCAATGGGTTCTCCTTGAAAATTCCTTCGGATTTTCTATGGTAAAGCTTGGAGAAGTGGGACAGATGTTGACTGTAAAGAAAATATAAACCTTTCACCTGAATCTTGGCTCACATCCTTACACAACAGTGCAGCACCATTAGACTCATGTTTTCGTTAATGTTTTAATTGGGTCACCTTCATGGCTTTTTTTTTGTTTTTACTGTGTCGCCTAGTCCTTCTCAACAATTCACCTGTTTGCTGTATATATTTACGTACAAATCTTTTACATAAAAAGACAATGAATCTCGTTTTCAAGAGGGAAGGGAAAATGCTGTGATGGCAAAGTGATTTGGAAGCGCCGATCAAAAGCAGCGGCACAAGTTTGAACTGTAAAAATATGAAGAATTGATTGTAACCAAACGTTTTCAATGTGTATTGTCCAGTTCAAAAACACGATGCAAACTAAGACTGACTATCTGGCTGCTATAGGGAGAATAATTTGCCAGACCGGGCAGTTTTGCTACTAAAGGGTTCGGCCGGTCGCAGGGGAAACTTAACCTTAGCGTGGACTGACTTTGGCTGATATCTACGATCCCCGGACCCCCATAGGGAGGCCGAGTGGAGGCAAAAGCAAACTCCTGATCTCTGTATCCGGACCGATCCTGGATAATCGTTACAAACCTGTGTACATTTCCCGCCATCTGAAGCAACAGTTTCCAGCTAAATCCTGGGGTTTAAATCGAATCGTTCTTGAGAACAACTCGACGTTTGCAGAACTGCTTAGCTAGGCTCTGGGAGGATTCCGCACAATCTCTGTAGCAACTACGCGGAATAAGACAGGATTGGGGCGTCAAGTGGTCTGTTTTCGCTACATCTGTAACCGATACTTTGGTAAAGCAGGCTTTAGGGTGGCTGTAACAGTTTATCTCCATCTAAAGAAATGTTTTTACTACTATATCTCCACGACTCAACCTCTGCTTGGAGGGTAGGTCTGCTGGCTTCTATGGTACGATAAGCTAAGGCCACAACCCCAGGATACGTACGTGCAAATATGTGCTGTCTAACGTGACAAGTACCGCCTCCGTACAAACTCGTAGGGAATCCGACGGATTTTGGAGCACGCAGACACGCCGTAGGACTTTACGTGCAGACATAACTTTGTGTGCCATTGGTCTGCGGATTTTCAGCCTGGACGTTTTCAGAAATACGTGTCGGACGTGGCCTCACCCAAAAAACGCACGGACAAATTGCACGTACGGCGGGTTGTGCCCTTAGCTTTACAGATGACCACTGGCCACCCTAGCCATTGTCTTGCCAAGATAAACCTCTGACGACTGATTGTCCGATCAATTCTCGTCAATTTTTCACCCAGAAGGGTTTAGATAATATTAGTAATTATACGATCCAGTGATTCGATAAATGGTATTACACATCAGCACAATGCAAAAGATCGGACGATAACAGAATAAAAGAAGCACTTAGTCGTTTAGGCAATATTCTTTCTATGACATTTCTGCCAATTAAGAACGAATTAAACACAAGTAATAGTTACTGGCATGTGTTAACAATGTAGATTGTTTTGAATGTTCTTACAATTATCTGTACTTCATGAATTGCGAATATAAAAAAAAGCAAATACAGGGAAAAAGAGTGTAGTATTTTGGGACAAACGTGAGAATGTAACTAATTTTAGATCCATCTTGCATCACGTTTCATATCCAGTGAGCAAAGTTACTCTGCATGAAATGCTCCGTTGTGGGGCATTCTTTCCGGTACACTTCAAACAGTGTACACAATTGTACAGTGTATACAGTTGTGCTGATAAAACTTTAAACACTTGAAAAAATGTACAAGCGGTTGGGCTTTCTCGATAGTAAATGAAATCAAGTTGAATAAAATGTAACGCAAATAGTGATCTTCACCCGGTTTGAACCAGTCTAAAGGAGTGCTCCATAAACACTACATTGCGACCAGTGACTCCCGATTAAATATTGTTACAATCAAAGAGCTTTCATATTGTTTGTTCGTGTGTTGGGATCGTGCAACCAAAGTCCCTCTGTAGCGAGAAACTTCGCCGCGGACGCTTTGGACGGAAGCCATACGTCCAATGCCGCAATGGTATTCGCGAGACAATACGGCGGAAAGACCACGATAACAGTGACTACACTTGTTTGCACATTTTGAGCGAACCTTGATGCCCAGACTTCTATTTCTTGTTTGGCGTGATGAACAAGAAAAAGAACCTTTACGGGCGTTGAAGGTCTTCTGACGATCAGAGTACTAGTATTCCACTACGAGTGTCCTTAGGTTTTATCAAGTGCGGAAACTGAACAAGGTCTGCAAACATTTTCCCGGGTGAGCCATGCTTTGATTTCATTCTGCTTGGCAGTTAATTTTTCACCGTAACTATCAATTAGAGTCTCATTAGGCTACATGCTATTCTGGTAAGGGGTGCTCCATTCGTGATAGGACCGTAACCCTATAACCGAATCAGCAGGAATCAAGCAGAACCAGCCGGAATGAAGAATTTGCAAAATTCGTGCCACATGCGGGTGGGAATTCCAAATGGATCTAATGCCTCTTCACACGAGAGGTGGAATGAGCCGGAATGTCGTCCGAATGAAAATTCCTAGGTATTCGCAGTACATTCTAAAAATTCTCGCTACATTCTAGATATTTGTGTTCATTCTTGTGGCCGGCCGGTTCTCAATCGAATGAGATCAGAATGTTTCGAATAATGTTGGAATGCCTTAGAATGCGGTCTTACCGCAGTTAGAATAGTTAGAATACACTTTGACTGCCGTTCGATATTTCTCCACTTCAAATGCACCTCCAAAGTTTTGAGCATGATAAAAACAATCGGGACGGCCACAAGAATAGACACAAATATCTGGAATGCAGTGATCATTTCTAGAATACACTAAGAATTTTATTGAGACGGCATTCCGATTCATTGCGATTCTCGTGTGAAGGGGCCTTTAAGCTAAGGGTACAACCCGCAAATCGTTTGGGATCCGTAAGTGGTAATACCCCCCTCACATTATATACGATCTTCGCACGTACTTTGCGATCGCAGTAAGGTCGGCTGATTTTAAGATCTTAAAATGGTCTTGCGTATTTTTCGCCCAAAAACTGTCCCCCTCACATATAAGCGAGGCTCGTGCGATCGACGGTGAATAAATCTATGATAATGAACCTCCCATGACCTCTTGCACGCGGACAAGGTAACACAACACGTTCCTAAAAAAAGTCAAGAGATCAATAAATGTTGCTTATTTTGTTGTCGGAATCTTTTAAACCAATGATTGGAATGCGCGGGCATAATGGAAATGACACAACAAAGGAAAGTGTGTCACAAAGCCAGCCTGCATACTACCACAGGGGCCATAATGTTAGAATTACCCTCACATTCCCAGAAATTTAATATTTGTAAACAAACGGAAGTCGGGCGAACGTCGCCCGGATGTTGCCCGACTGACGGGCGTTCGCCATCCGATTTGCGCTCGATGATTAATAACTATGTCTGTGCTCGCTTATCGGTCTTCAATCGTTGGATTGACGCAAGACTATTGACCGATGCCCTTGCGAGGTACGCACGATTTGCACGCACGATCTGCGACTAGGTAACGAGCTCTGCGATCTCAGAGATCACATGCGACTTGTCGCTTATGTTAAGAACGTTTCGCTGCACCGCGACCGTCGTAAGACTCCTGAAAATTGCCGGCGATCCCTAAAAATCGCAAGATGATCGTGAGAACACCGGAAGTCTTACTCACGAAAATGTTATTTAGAGCTCGTAAACTAGTCTTCCGATCGAATCGCGCCTAATGTGAGGGGGTATTAGTACCGCCTCCGTACGAACTCGTA
>NC_049980.1:9205507-9207775 GCF_000003815.2 Branchiostoma floridae | reverse complement strand
TTCAAAACCGGGCCTATAGATAGCTTTTATTTGTGTCTCTTGCATCGTAACATTAACCTTTAACATATCATACTGTATAATGGATACAGTACATACAGCGCATTAGACAGGCGAGGAGAAGACAGAAAAATGGTTCTGAGTTCGCGGTGACTAGCTCTCAACCAGACTGACTACGTTGGCTGTTATAAGGAGAATAATTTGCAAGGAGAGTTTTGCTACCAGCGAAGTTGGCCGGAGTAAAAACATGAACCTTACCGTGATCCTGGTCGATGTCCCGATTTTTTTTCGGTATTCTAAGATCCCCGCACCCCCGTAGGAAGGCCTGGTGGAAGCCAGCGGTGAAGCGGTCACTACGAAAACCGCGAACAGAGATAAAACCACCGCGAACCTTTCTGCATTTACAGTAGGGAGATTCAATCACCACCAGTTGTACAAAGAACAACAATGATGTTTCAATTCGTTGCAAGAGAAGAATCATTAAAAAGTCCCTAACGATGAAACACTGGGGACGAATGAAATATCGCCTTTCTGACAATTACAAGCGAGCTGATATCGCGCACATGTGTCCTTTATCGTTTCACTGACCTATACACAACTTTGATCGATGTGTTCCATTCACCACACGCACGCGTATCCAGGTCAACTCGATATTATAATTGATTGATTATGATTGACCTTTATTGCACATTTTTGCCACACCGGGCGGTTACAACAAAACTTGTTGAAAAGATTCAGTTAACAGATACAAAATAAAACTGTCGTTGGATAAATTCAACTTCTTCTTGCTTTTCTGTTATACTATGATAGGATCTGACGCAAGATATAACGTCCTTGGTCTCAAGAGAGATAACAAAGAAAAAGAGAACAAAGAAGCAAATAAAAGAGGGAAGAAAACATCAAGCCAGAGCTGAAGGTAGATAATTTTCTAAGACGAATAGGCTGAAAACTGACCATGAAACTGATCTTTGCAGCTAGACAACTTGGCGGTCGGTCGTTTGCTGGCATGGCAATGGCATCAATTTAAAAAATGGCTTATTGTTGGTCTTCGTCGTTTAGCCATTTCATTCTGAATGGCATTCTTAACGGCTTTATCCCGCATAAAATAGCATACAAAGATACATACATACATATCTACAGAGCAATACTGGCGGTACGAATCATTCACGCTACGAATTGAAACATTGTTCACAGCAAAACTACGGCAGTACCGATTACAATGCTAGTTTTAAGATAACATACTAATAGTTCATTGCAAGTTCTTGCCCGAATTCTAATTGGAGGTAACAGGAACGGGGACAAACAAATAGTGAAGCAGAATATAGAATGTGTCTACTATAGTCTAAAAGCTAAGTCTAAAATGTTACTTGTCGGGCTCTTCTTTTCCTGAGACAGTCGAAGACGAATGATCACACCTTCTATATATAGTGTATGGGTTCTGTGGTCAAGGAGGAGTTAAATGTTAGGAGAAGGGGAGTTTTGTTCATATTTTACCTCATTCAAATGGTATTATGCATGGTAAAATGATTCGCGGTCTTACATCCCATGAAAGTCACGAAAGCAAATCTTGTACATTCAGTCGATACCAATAAACCATGATACTTGTGCTAAAGAAGTAAAAGTTGACAATATGAACAATACGGTACACTGTCTCATGTGGAGCTAGATTTACCTAATTTTCTCTCATAACTTTGCCTGTACACGGTTACGGACCAGATATGAAATATCAAAAAAGCAGAACAATATCAATCATTAAGAATTATATGAATGAATGAATGAATTTTATTGCTCAACAATCGCACAGGATACAATGTATGGCAATTAATAACAACTAATAGCTATACAGACAATAGTACTAAGAGGCTACATACAAAGCAACAACAAAACATTATCAGTAACACAAATGTCGAAAATCATTCATACAAATCAAATAGTCAGCAAAGTTCTATTTGTATTCGGAAAAAAAAGGTCAAAAGAACAAGCCGCAGAAAAAAACACACTCTTACCTCCTCTTCCAGGCTTCTTGCACAAATGCCTTGGAGTCTTTTCAAACCACACATAAAGACTTCTCTCTCACGTTCCGCTACTTCAAACCTAGGTGACAGGACAAGGGCACCTGATTGGCTGCTCTCAGACGAGTGCATAGCAACGCTCGTCGAGCCAGTACGCATGCGCGGTTTGGTGGTTGCTACGGGCCTGGCTAGTTGGTTCATACGGAGAAATTCTATTAACTCTCCAATGCGACATTGAGTTCTTTGATCGATAAGAGTT
>NC_049980.1:9190639-9205351 GCF_000003815.2 Branchiostoma floridae | reverse complement strand
ATCCAAACTGGTGCGAGCGTGGAAATAAAACGTTTGGTAAAGACATTTTAAGACCTTTTAGTGCCGGGCACCATGACCGTGGATTTGACAATGGTGGACTCCACCGTCGTGGACTTTATAGTGGTGAGCGTCACGACCGTGGACTTTCCAGTGATGGATTCCACGGCCGTGGACTTAGCAGTGGTGGACTCCACCGCCGTGGACTTTACTGTGATGGACGTCACGGCCATAGACTTTCCAGTGATGGACTCCAGGACTCCACGGCCGTGGACTTTACAGTGGTAGACTCCTCGCAGCGACACCACCAACTTACCGCAGTGAGAACCGCAGTGACCCCCCCCCCCCCCCCCCTTTGTTTTCAAACTAAGGCCACAATGGCAAATACTTAAAAAAAGAGGTATGATCTAAGAATATTGGCATTTCCTTTGAGTCACACTGCCAGACCTAGTGAGCAACAGGAGAATGCTGGCAGAAAGATATCGTCCACAGGTGTTATACATGGTAACACACAGAGGTTAATTTTTGCCAATTATTAGCTCCTTGCAATTGGATTTCTTTATTTTTTTTTGTATAGACGAACAATACATATAGAATACAACACGGCGTATTCCGTATCACCCGAGGTCCCAGCCCGACCGGGGGTCGGATCGCCCGACGACCGAAGACCGTGTTGTATTTTATTTATGCCATACCCACCTGAGAAAACCCTTTTTTTGATGCGAAATGCGCCAGAAGTTGAACAAATTTGGTGCCCTCCAACAAAAGGTGTTGCAACAGTAATGTTCCAACGCCCGAATCAGGTATTCGAACTTTCGATGGCACCGCTCGAAACAGTTCGATTTATTCGAATGGAGCCCGTGTGATACGCCTTTCGAACCTGTGCGATACGGAAGTTATGGCCCGGTCCGGAACACCCGTATCGAACGTTTTCGCGTCACAGGTATGGCATGAATGATAACACGTTACCTTCCCTTCGGCTAGGTCACAGTAGTCTTCACAGTAATTATGATGGACAGCACTGTACTTACCATGATCAGATACCCGTACCAGGTGCTTCTTCCAAACAGTCCATAGTCCACAATACGGCACACATGACTGGAAAAGGAGGTGAGGAGAACTTGGGGTTCGCAGTGTGAAGTCCTGCTCTGTGTAAAACGATCAAGTAGTGTTTAGGACTCTGAACACTCCGTATGTAGAGCCACACCTGCACATGTCCTAAATGTCGTCTGATTATGACGTCATGGTGTGTGGCACCCATTTCCGCATGCACATTTCCTTGTGGTCATGTGGACTATTTTGTTTCCGCTAATTTGTTTTCTGTTGTTGTGAAATTGTTTTCATGCACGCGGTCATTAGAAGGTCAAATGATAGGTGAGGTGAGGTCATTCATTCGAGCACAACTGGATATTGAAGTATGTTTTGTTTTATAGATTTAAGGAATTCTTAAAAAATAGCACTACAGACAACATACTGACACAAATCGATTCCAAGATGAAATAGCCGGCAATTTACTAATTCGATGCTCCGTCGTGAAGGCTTTTGTAAGCAACAGCTAGGGGTAGTTGGCAACGCAAGAGCGAGCAAAGGACAGTGTACTCCCGGGGATCCCTCGGGCGACAAATAGAACATGTGTTTTCTGCACAGGTATTTGTAAGGCCACATGATACGTGCCTGTATGTTGAACGGATGGATGTGTCTTTGTCATTTCCTTTCCCACTGTTCCAACCGTGGCACTTACCGAGACACCAACAGTTAGGGTTTAGTTTCAAGAACGGCGTTTTTGAAAAAGCGTTTCCAAGGTTCTAAGGTGACGATTTGATTACCCTATTCAAACTCACGCACTCACAAATGTATTGTCGAAAAAAATCAGATAACTTTTGTTGAGGGTCTAAGAAAAAATGCTAGCACAGTTGTATATGCGGTTCAACGACCTTTCAGGTGCTTTTTGGGGTCATGAAATGTCAATGGATATGATTGCGTCATGCACAAAACTATCTGAAATGTCACCTGTATTTCATGACACAATGGTCCAATTTACACACGCATTATTAATCGGCTACAGGACGACTCGGCGACTTGGAGTCGGCTCAGAAAAAAACGTGTGTAAATCTGGCCAAAGTGGTTTGCGACACTTCTAGTACTTTATAGGTTGACAGCATACTCACCGATCGATGTGAGGACGAAATCACAGTAACTGAGGGTCAGCACCCATTGTAAATAGACCCGGCGGTACCAGCAACAGTTGCACATTCATGAATCAATCTCGTCCAAGAGGCATTTTTGACAATTCTCAGCCCCATATGTGTTCTCTCAAGCGTTCTAAATGGTGTTGGAAGAGGATGGCCCGAATCCATGAGTCAAAAATCTCTTCTCCCTCAAAAATCTTGCCTGAAATGTCGTGGAGAGTCGTTCTAGTCTTGAAGAAATTGTAGCACGAAATGTTTCTTCTTGTATGTTGTCACCACTTTTGTTCCACGTTGGTGAATGACCGTCTGCTGTACGTTTGTGACCCACATTTTCGTGACCTGCAGAACGTAGGGCACAGTGCTAGAAGGAAAGATTGTTCCAATCACGTTTTTTTGATGAAATAAACTACAGCCAACCGGACAGGTTTTACACCCAGGTTTGTACAGACTACATGGGGGAAGGCGCAATTAAGTGGAACATCCACTGAAAAAAAATCCCACCACTTGAATGGAGGACAAAACGCAATAAGAGACGAGAAAACTACAAAGGGTCTAGGTCGTGCAGAATGTTGCCTTGCATACATGAGCAATTTGGGTAAGGGCGGATACCTGCGCTACAGCTCAGTCTTCTTATAACGCAGGGAGTTTTATCAACTATAGCAAGGTGGCGCTAACAGCTAGACAATCTCGTTCAGGTCTAGTGGAAGAGCAGGAGGTACACAAGTAGCCTGGAGTCCTGTCCTGTTCGCGGAACAAAGCGAACAGGACTGGACTCCAGGCTAGTACACAAGGTGGATTGTTCTGGAGGCTGTCATGGATTTCTACCTAACCAAAAGCTACTTTTTGCTGCTTTTTCTTTATTCGTTACTCATTTATTCAAGTTATACTTTCGCTAGCATGCATGTAACACCCTTCCCACGTTTCTAATCGAGGAAAATGCCACACATAGTCAGCGATGCTCGGCTCTGTACAACACCCTTAGATGGCGGAAATCGACAAACGTTCAAACTTTAAATTTCGCAACATGAAGAAAAATACCAGAACGACCGTGAAACTGACAAAAATGAACAGAATTGATAAATTTCCTATTGAAAAATCCGCTACATCTAAATCTATCACTGAATAGGTCAAAATATGTTACCCATTTGCTCACAGTCACATATGACATACAATAAAGAAAGAGTCAACCAAGATAATGTAGAACCAACATAAAGCAAAGAACTATTTGTTTAATACATCTGGACACCTGTAAATCAAGTATATTCATAGGACTGTACAGATCAGGTCATAAGATGGCATTTTGTTTTTGTCTTCTATCCAGACATTGTCATAGGATAATCGACGTATACCACCCAGGGTACACCAAGACCTTCAAACGTCAAAATCAAAACCTAATTCTTAACATATCACTGCTTTCCAGTCGACGAACGACAATCCTAAACATACGTGCACTCGTACAAAAATATTCGCTAAGTATGTAAAAATATGTTCTTCTAGTACAGTAAACCCGTATGTACAACTGCGGAGTCGTTTGTGTATATGTGGTTACTGAAATATCCTCTAATCATAAATAACATATATAGAAATCAATCAATGAAATAGAGGATAAACAACCTCAGATACCGTTCAAAGTAACAACAATCGATCAAAAACACTAGCCATCATGCAATATGGCATGTATCTTGTCGTAACAAATGACAATTGTATGACGAACTCAATATAATTTCGAGGCAAAGGTGCTACAACAATATGTGGTCGATCTAGGGAGGAATAGTATAGTAAATTATGGCTTTGATTTGGATTAACTTTCTTCGTAAAATATGTTTAAAATGTTTGAGGATTGGGACTTTTCAATGTGTGTCATCCTAGTATTCGTGCATTCTTTGGTGTAACAGGTGCTAGAAAACACATCGTAATACTGTACGGTTTATAAATACATGTGGTGCTCACCGTAAACACAAAGGAAAACAGACAGCAGTCAGAAAATATGTTTGAGGTGGTTGTCAGTGAGTGATGAAGCGGTCACGGCGAAAATTGTGGACATGGAACCACCGCAAATATTTCTACATTTACAGTATCAATACTGTACAACAAAATTGAAAACGCCATGGATTGTATAGGTCTCAAATATCATATGTTGTGTAACAGAATGTCAAACTGCGTCCTGAAATCTTTGTTGACGGTCTGGTCTTAAATCAATAACACTGAACTATCTGTGTATCACCACAATCGAGTCAGGAGTAAACCTAATAACCGATGACATCAGTACAAGTAGTATAGTGTACCCCCAATTTGCTCTCTTTATCATTATAAAGGTCGAGAAATGATAAATTAGCCCCCCCCCCCATGGAGTTAACATGCACGTCAACACCGCTCATTTGGCTGCTGTCAACAATACATCATCATCTGTCACCGCTTCACAGCTGTATGTCTAATGACTTGTCTTACAACCCTCCCCCTCCCACGATAAAATGTATCACATTCTCATGTAATCTTCTAAGTGGTCATGTCCTTCCATTTATTGTTTATTTGTGGATACCACCACTTATGTTAGCAAAAATAATGTCATCTCGATGAAAATGTTAAATTTCGATTAATAGTCGTGCGAAAAGACAAGGATGCAAGGCAAGAGCTTCACATTTTGAGTTACCTATTCCATTTACAGTTATTCTTGTTGCATTGGATGTTTTGGGATATTTGATTAAACGAGGGTCTCTTACAATGTTTATTTTTTTCAAGTGTTCACTCAATGCTTGCTAAGTATTCGTATTTAAGTTTTATCGTGGTTGTTGCCACCCATAACAACGAACGTTAAAATGAGCGATCCATTCACGAGAATGCCAAGAGGTAATTATATCTGGATGAGCTTATCATGGCTTCAAATAAAGCTCGTGTTTAAAAAGTCCCACGGGAGAAAAGTGCTCTAACGACGGAACTGGAATTTGATATATTTGGTTGTTTACGGGAATGTCGCGGCCAATTTGGCGTGCTGTGACGGCCCATGCCTCGCGGACCCCCGCTTACGGGCACGGGGACATGCCGCACGTGCCGCGACTGATGGGGAGGGGGGCACGGCATGACCTTGTGACCCCTGGTGATATTCAAGGTCAGTTTGTGTACATTACGACGGAATGAGATTTGTTTAGTGTGGCAGGTGATTTCTAGGCAGCGTGAGACAATATAGACCGGACCTGACTGTCCATCACAATTACCAGTTCGACCAATGAGAGAGTGACTGTCCGTCAAACATTTGCATTTTTATGCTTTTTTGAATGCACCTATAGGCTTTGACGGAGGTGGGCGGAAGTATGTGATAGGTCTATTACAGATGGTACACAACAATGAGAACATTCTCGATGCAAAAATCAACGTTTGATGCTCGCATCAAAGTTTGATTAGTGGGACCATTGTTAAACGGCGTTTTAAAGACGCTTGATAATTACCATTTCTTATAGTGTCTTCTTCAATCATTCATACCACGTGGTTGCGGCCATCCTATTAACTGGCATCTTATCAACCAATCAAAAAGTCTTTGTTGGCACATCAGCCCAGGAGTGATATAATTTTTTTATTAATCAATAACGTTATAAAACTCCAGCTTTATGTTCGAGGTAGAAAGGAAAATAAGGAACGCAGACAGGCTTGAAAGAGGAAAAAGGACTGACGATTTAGAAGGTTTACAGAGCGGTTCCTAGCAAGGATCAGCAAGTATTAGTAACGTAAACGTTGAAGTGTCAAATCTACGAGTGCAAGTTCTTTTTTTATCAGTTATATGTTAGGCAGACATGTATAGGTAGCTATAGCGGCCTTTCATTTTGCACAAGTACCACACTAAATCTGTCGTACGTTATCATGTTAAACCTAGTCTGTAATCTAACTAATGACATATTGTCATTATTTAAGCTTCTAGATTTTTGCGCACAGTACCAGTATAGATGGAAAAAAGATCAACTCAAATACTTTTAATTTGTACACATTCACTCTGAAGGTGAGTGTAGTTCCAAGTCAAGTTCAACATCCGTAGATAGACGCCGTTTCCCGGACACAACGTAACGCGTCCAACAACCAACGTTAACACTCAGCACAGGCAGAACCACCCCGGCATCACCAAGGCAGCTTGAGGAACTTCGTTGGTCACTTCAAACGAACCGTATACGAGTTCCTGGAAATCTGACGAACTCCACATGGTGACACTAGACACAACACGTAATTCCTAGAAGTGCGAGAGGCACGTCATTGTCACTGAAAACAAGACGAATTCTTGGAACTCTGAGAACTTCAGATAGTCACTCAAAACAACGCGCGCTCCTGGACCTCCAAGGAACACCATCGTCACAAGAAAGAACTCGTCTTCTCCTGGAAACTTCATGTCACTAGAAAAGACTCCGTTTCCTGGAATTTTCGCTTGACACTCCTCCTGGTGAGGTGCTTTACTGCCTGTAGTCCACGGGGCGGATCGCCATCTGTACGGACTTGAGAGAGTACCACACCCCTCGGAAGTCGTGCCAGTAGATTCCGTTCTGGTAGGTAGAGTGGTACATACCGGTCTTGTAGTACCTGCAGAGGAAGATTTGTATTCCAAGATTATCAGAGTATCAAAGATTGTTTGGGTTATTATCTCAGTCTAGGTAACCGATAGATAATGTAGCAACAGAGTAGAAAAGTGATTGAGAAGGTCGACTGCTGAAGCTACTCAGTGATTTCGTGATTGTACACACGCACAAGAATGAATCTTGCAACAGTTACAAAAACAAAAATGACGTAAACATTACAGTTCCCTGAATGGATACGGTGATGGTAGTAAAAAAACACGACTGGCATGAAAAGGCATATAATGATCTAATGATCTAATCAGCCTTCAAACCATCATTTACATAAAAAAAGTGGAGATATAGTTTTTGGCGTCTACATCTGTGGTCTATGGTTACTATAATTGAAGAACGTCTAACTGGATTGCGATGATATTTGTTTTGTGGAAAACAAGGCTATGGTTAATTTGTTTGTGACCGTGTGTTACTTGCAGTAAAATTTTCGGGTTTTGTATCTTTTAACCTGGAAATGTTATGATTTTTTAATGGCATGTAGTTTTTGTAGTAGACACTGGACTGATATTTTTAAGACTGCGGACGCAGTCTTAAGAATCAGCCCAGTGCACGTTTGACGTGGAGATACTTCACGTAGTGCCTGGCCTAAGCACTTAGGCAGGTAAATTTTAATATAGGGAAAAGGTGGTGTAGCTTTGAGTCCCGTAGTTGATGAGTGATGAGTAAAGATTTAAGCCTTGTCGGCTACCTTCCGTTGATGTTGGACCTGCTGCAGTCGCTGTACCACCAGCCGCCACTCTTCAGCTGGGCGCAGTTGTTCTGGCTGCTGTCGTGGTCCTGGTCGTACGTGGAGAACTGGTCGTTCTTGTCGTGAATCAAAGCGTCTCCCGCCGTACCGTCATAGTTCCCCAGCCTCAGTCTATGTAAAAAAAGATGGAGTAGGTTGATATTTATGTTCAGAGAAACTAACGGTACTTTATGTGATTATTGTAATGGACTATTGATATCTATACATCTACTCTGGAGTCCAGCCTTGTTCGCTTTAGTCGCTAACCATATCATGACTGAATGGCAGGTAGCGACCTTCGGGAGTGGACTAAAGCGAACAAGACTGGACTCCGGGCTAATATACATCCACATTGCATGTCGTATCAGATTTTGAAATGCATGCATTTCGTTTCCATGGTCAATTTATACGACGATAGGGTGATATATGTCCATTGACCTGAATTCTTTATGAAAAGTTGTCAATGCCAAGATGTAGTTATAAATTCTTATGTTTCTTATGTTACGTTTAAACAGAATTCGAAGGCAATAGAGGGAATTGTAGACCATGCAAGATGGAAATGTAGGCCATACAAAAGTACAATGGTAAATTTGAAACACATCAGCTAAAGAGCCTATCTGTCCGAAACAACTACAATTCAAATGAAAAGAATTCCATTACGTAAAGTGCTGGCCAAACTTACCGGTATTTGTCGACCTCAGGCTCCAACTTAAAGCTGTCGTATTCCGCGAACCGTTTCACACCTTCCCAGTCCTCGAAATCAATCCGCAGCATGTACTTCCCGCCCCTGGTCAGGAGATGCAGGTTCTCGTTCCCAAGCCAGTATTCACCTCCTGATTCGTACAACATATCAGTCAACAGGATTCACACAAAGGGAGCGATGAGTAACAAATTATTAGGAAACAGTTTTCCATGTACGCTTGTCTACCACAGTCATAATAGACCATGATAGCCATGAAACATTGTCTACATTTTCTTTTGGAGAAACCAGGTTAGGCGTAGTACCCAATTGGATAAAGAGGCCCTACCGGGTAGTTTTTAGCACTTTCGGGCGCGACCCCTACGTGGCTCCGTGGGACACCTTGTGGCTCCCGGAGTATCTTTGGACTAGGTAGGGTCCCGGCCGGGTTGACTTTAAGTCGGACTTAAAATGAACCCGGCATGCGGTAACAAATAGACATCATGACCTACCCGCGGGGAACAAAGGTAGTCTACCGGGACAAATCTGTGGCTTCGGAGCCCTGCTGGGACTACATCCCTGACGGGCACCGCTGCGATTAAGACCTAAGCCTTACGAAGATGAATTAACAGCCTAACTCATTTCTTCTTTTTCTAATCGCTAAGGAGGCTAGAATATGACATAAAGCGGGAATATCATCATCATGCTAGTAAACTGACAAAAAAACTATTTAGATGATACGACAAAAGTCACCTCACCTGCCGTGCCGAAGCCGTGCTTGTACTGAGCCCAGTTGCGGTTGAAGTCCACCGCACCGTCCAGGCGTCTCTGGAACACGGTCCACCCGCCTCGTGACGTCGTCATGTCGCAGAACACGGACATGACGTCATGCCCAATCCCGATGGTGTAGACTCCGTCCTTCCGGTGTGCACCGCGGTAGATCTCAGCACAGTCTGGACAAAGTAAAAAATGTAGACTATAATTGACTGGCCCAATGCTTGCATCTGAGTCGTTGCTTCTGTGAAACTTATGTGACACTTAAAACTCTAATAATTATCCTGCTGAGCCCGTATATATACGGGATGCACATGCCTATATGTATTTCCAGTATCTTTACGGGTTTGGGGCATTTCTCACTTAAATTCGGCATACCGCATCGATTGGGGAGGTAAATCTGCAGCAGCAGCACAGAATAGGTCAAGTTTCACTGATCAGATTAATTAATCAGCTTAGGGGGTTAAATTGGCAAAAACATTCTCAGCAGAACAAGAGTTAAACATTTTCGGAACTGAAACAACTTCGAATTCGGAAAAACTTACCGTTTGCAAGTTTGACGGCTTCCGCTCTCCCTCCTTTGGGCAGGTCCATGACCAGCATGGGTATCCTCTTGGCAGGGTCGTTCTGACCGGTACCGGCGGACATCGGCCGCTTGTCGTGGGCCACCATCGCCCCCGCCCTCTGGTACAGCGTCACGGTAGAGGACGCGTCATTCGCTTCCTTCGGGGAAGCCTTGTTCACCTCCTTCTGAACTCCCACAATCACTTGCGTCAGGTCTCGGATGGTCTCATCAAATTTCTTCCCAGACCTCTTCTGCTTCCTGAGGACAGTGCGCAGTTGGACGCGTATCGAGGCTTGTTCGCGGATAATGTCATTCTGAAGGTTGAATATTATATCAGTCAGGTTCTTCATTCCTTCGCGATCATCGGCAGTACCCTCTGCCTGTGCATGTTTCAGCCATCCCAGTTGTCTCTCCAAATCTCGCGAATTCTCGCGGTTCTCGAGAATCTGCTTGCTGAGCTCGTTGATGACCTCGTTCTGGCGGACGACCAGCGCTCGCAGTTGGTTGGTCGTCTCCGTCTGGTTTGATACCGTGTACTGCAGCTTTTTCACCGCACCGCGGTCATCTCTCAGCCCCGCCTGAAGGCCCCGGTTCTGCTCCATAATCTCAGCCATGACGCGAGATAAAACTATCGCGTTATTATCCACCTGACGATACGAGTCCTGCAAGACCTTGATGTCGTGTGTGTGGTTTATCATTAACGTCATGAGGTGCTGAATCTTATGTTCACTCTCTTGCAGACGACTTTCCATGTTGGCGGACTGATCCATTATCTGCTCGGGAGCCCTTGTAACTACGGTGTTTTGCTGTTCTAGTGCAGCTAAACGAGAGTTTAAGTCAGACCACAGAGCCTTCATCTTCCCCATGTCGTCTTTTATTTCCAAAATGGCGGTACTGTGGTCCTGTGCGGATTTTGCACACGGCGCGTCCTCTGTCGGGACAACGAACGTGTAGGTGCACCGCCCGTTGTTTCCTTCCTGTCGGTAATACTCGGCAACATTCGTCCCCTGTCGGGAGGTGTCGGCGGTCTCGTCTTGAAGCGTTCGAGAGTAAACGGACCGATGTGACAGGCAGACCACCAGGGCCACAGCAAACAGCCAATGAGAAGCCATCATCTAAAATTAAAAGAAATATGTGGACACCAAAATCATGAATACCAAATAAACTTGCATGTAATTTGAAGCAAGTACACCAAACAAAACGTGAGGAATGTTTTGATATAGATAGAAACCTAAAATTCCAAACACTAATGTTGCTACTACAACTAGATACGTAGCTTCAGAAGTAAAACAATATAGGCAAGCATACCCAAACAGTAAACAGATAGTAAAACGTAACAGCAACTAGACTTCCACGAACGCATACCTTTGCCAAATAAACCAGGTTTGTTATGTAGAATGATGTCTGCAGACAAATGCGTTACTCATTTCATTTTCTTTATAATTATATGCTTGGAGTTGGTTTATAAAATTTCGGCATTCATTATGCAAATTAGATCCCAAGTTACAATTAATTGATATCAAATTGTATCAAGCATTACTTAAGCTATCAGCATACCAAAAGTCATGATGATCCTTTGATCCATTCTCTTTCAAAGTCTTTAAATACACCTCTTACTCTCTTCCCTCTTTCTCAGTTACATATGTGACAACTTTGATGAAAGTACTATAATGGAATGCAGTGGATTTATTAACTTTTCCTAATCAATTATGCAAATTACCTGTTTTTTTGCATAATAAGTATCACATTATATAAGTCTTCACTTGGGCTATCTACATACCAAAAAACATGATGATCCGTCAACATGTTCATATTTTCTCATTAATTATGCAAATGAGATCATCATTTGCATGATAAATATGTATTGACATTTATCTCTTTCTCAGCTACATATGTGACAAGTTTTAAAGTCCTATCATGGAATGTAGTGAATTTATAAAATATCCTCATTAATTATGCAAATTAGCTGTTGATTTGCATAATTGGTATCTCATTATGTAGGTCTTCACTTACGCTACCTACATACCAAAAAACATGATGATCCGTCAACATGTTCATATTTTCTCATTAATTATGCAAATGAGGTCATCATTTGCATAATTGATATCTATCGACATTTCTCTCCTTCCCAGCTACATATGTGACAAGTTTGAAAGTCCTATCATGGAATGCAGTGGATTTATGAATTTTCCTCATTAATTATGCAAATTAGCTGTTGATTTGCATAATTAGTATACCATTATTCAAGTCATCACTCATTCTATCTACATGCCAAAAATCATGACGATCCATCAACACGTTCTCGAGTAATTCTCGTCCAAAGTTTGAAAGGAAACCGGCGACTGCAGTTCCAAACAAGCCGCTAGGGGGCCCAAACTTACAGCACTTACTCTCTACTACAAGGGCTATCTACCACTCAAAAATCACAACCACAGCACGTCCAGAACACGAGATATAAAAAATTGAGGTTCTACTGCAGTACCTTAGCAAGCCGCTAGGGGGCCCATTATCGAACTTGACCTTCGTTTTCCCGACCCCTACCCACCTACCAAATATCATCGGGATCCATCCAAGGCTTCTCGAGTTATGCTGTTAACACACAGACACACACACAGACACACACACAGACTCACAAGCCCAAAACATAACCTTAGCCATTCTGGCAAAGGTAATAACAGTAACAACAATAACAAGTTGAAACGTAGATTCACTATTCTAAGATGTCGGACCTGAAGTTTGGAAAATGTCCTTCCAAATTAAAAGTGACCAGTGTTTTGTCAGTACTAGAGGTCGTCGGCTTCGGGCCATGTGGTTTAAAATAACGTTCAGTCTGGAGATAACCAGATACACAAAGTATCATATAACAGACCGGCTTCATAATTGTGCTAACGACAGTGGTAGGGAACTCGTATATCTTGCAACCGGTCTGCGTGTGTATACTGATAAGGATTAGATGACTACAGACGAAAAGCGTAAAAGAACCTGTACGAAAAATGAAGGTCCTACATTTGACGCTAGTTCACCTTTATCCACGGGTAGCCTATATTCTCTGTTTGTAAAAGCGGAGTTATTTCTTTAAGGGGTGTGAAGTCGACTGACGATAGTTTGAAATTGCAATATTTTGAAAATACATGTATTGTAAAATTAAATTACAGTCCGTCGACTTAACATCCCAAAATACCATGTTTTTTTTTCTCAAAATACCGGATATAGGTTACCCCTTTGATAAAGGTGCAGTAGTGTTAATAACTTTGTATAAAAAGGTGAGAGAATCACACCAAACTGAAAAAAATATTGCAGAATTTATTGAGGTTTAAGGTTTGGTTTTCTGCCTCATATTTGTCTGATAAGCATTTTTGACACTTCAGTGTATGGACTTGGTGTTTTAGAATCGTGACGGTTGCTCGTCTTCGAAACTCTATAAACGTACATTGCATCAACGTTTGTCAGTTGTGTCGCAGTTACAATTTCATCACCAATACGCACGTCGGATTCGTTGTTGGCCTAGATGACCGGAATTCGGTAATAGTGACCCAGGAGACTGCATCACCCCGGGTGGGGGTCAGGGGGCGCTTGTGAGAAATCCGAACAATGTCTGGCGGGCAGTCGAGGAGATGGCAATGACAAACCGCTTTGCATCAGGGTTATGCTGATGTTTATCTTTAAAGGTCGATATTAATGCTGTTTCCCAATCGCTGCTGGAAGGTTACATGCTTTTCCTATGAGATAAAGTATAGTTAAGTACCAATACGTAAACATATAATATATGTCGTGGCATGTAAGCCTATAATGCGTACGGGAAATTATTTTCTATGTTCGCCTGTACCAGTTAATCTACCATACAAACAAATGTTTCCTCTTGTTTGTTTGATCTTTGCCTTAGCATTAAAAATGGCGATATCAAAAGCAGTGAAATATAATGCATAAGAGCGTTGTGCGTTGAGCTATTTAAGCGGGTATCTCACCGGACTGCGACACGTTGGCGGCGTCGCTTAAACTGAGTTTGTGTTACCCTTGATTTTACAATCATGGTAATATCATGCAAAACGTA
Source organism: Branchiostoma floridae (assembly GCF_000003815.2). NCBI lineage: Eukaryota > Metazoa > Chordata > Leptocardii > Amphioxiformes > Branchiostomatidae > Branchiostoma > Branchiostoma floridae. The sequence goes on along the minus strand of NC_049980.1, from coordinate 9,191,765 downwards.
CAAGCATGTACACACGAAGCGTAAATAGCGCTCTGTAAAATCCCTCGGACACGGCGAAGTCTACAAATTTTTCGCGGACGTGGTAAAAAGGGCAACGCTTCTGAAGTCGCTCAAAAATTGGTTATTGGTTATTGGGTGGGCCGACTACTCTCTTCGCATTCGGCGCTAACTTAGGTGACCTGGCGTGTTACACAGTGAGATGGTTTACCGGGCATGCAATACAGTACCAAAAAAGAAAGGCTAAAATGAAACAAGCAACCTTTTTATATTCCCAGAAAGAGGCCCTAACGCAATGTGGGATATGATTAATTACTAATTCTTCCATCCCATATCATCATTATCAGCATCACTTGTAGGCTGTATACGTAGCGCACCAGCCTACAAGTCTTGTAAGTTTTTGATCTGTCGCCACGGCAGCAAGTGTCTCAGCCTTGTATTCCTATTTATGATCCAGAGGTTTCCGTAGCTAGCTGAGAGCTACGGATATAAACTTAGCGTTAAACTAAGTCAATATGGCAGGGAAAATCCCACAATGGTTCCGCATGATACAGCCGCCCTGATCATAGACAATGTCTCTAGATATATACACCTTAGCAAAGTGGCAATTTAGACACAAGTTAAAGGTGTACGTGTGTTGATAATTTTACAGTATCTTTACGTTGCTGAAAGGCAGCTAAAAACAAGAACAGAAAGTACGGATCTTTACCCAGGGTTCCACAGCAAAGCAGTGTAAATCCCTGAGTTGATTACCCTGGGTAAAAATGACAGAAAAAAAATAAAATGAATAAAATCCACGCCTATGAAAAGAAGAAAGACCACGTAATCAATGACTAGTAACGGCGATCTTTACGTGCCCGTTGTTGTTGTGAGTTGTACAATTTCGGCAAGATTGAAAATACGTCTATGTTGAACATGATTTAACGTTTAAGAACGGAATTTACGCATGTTTGAATACCGTGTGCTATGGTTCCCTTTCCAACACTTTCGATACCTAGTTTTCTTTCCTTCCTGCATCTCTTGTCTCCAACGATCAAGACTTACAATCAAGCTGAATTTCTGATCCTCCTTTCACAACCAACTGTGTCCATACATTCACCCCCTTAATACTTCTACTCTCTCGTCACAG
>NC_049980.1:9142018-9190377 GCF_000003815.2 Branchiostoma floridae | reverse complement strand
TCCAAGAAACGGGGGTTAAAGAAAGGATATACCTATAAAGTCAGGATATGGGAGTTCTGGCTTTGCGTGTCGATCATGTGAGTTCATCACGCAAGACATTGTCAAGAAATGAGCTCGGCCCACGCGTCTAAATCTGTTTAACTGAATTTGGCCTGAGATTATTTTGGATTTTCGGTACTTAACTAATCATTACGAGCAAGACGTTTCCTGCAAATTCGGACACCTTATATGGCTGTTTAACCGAGTTGTGTTTAAGGGCAAGGAATATGTGCTCTTTGTAGCTAATTTTGTTTATCTTATAGATATTGCCCATTTCTACTGCAAAAAGTGGTAATATTCGGCATTATTTTCATGGGGGTTGAATTAGTTAAGTTGATGATTGTAAACTTCTATCTATCTAAAAAGGAAGAATTTATTTTGTCGATACACGGTATGATGTTTTCAGAGCCTCTGGCTGCGTCTTTTGGAAATCATTCAGTAATTTTCTTTCCCTCAATTTTCACTGACACTGAAACCAAACTTTCTATAGCCTAGAGTGTTTCCCGCAAAGGAAAAAGAAACACAAAACGAAACGGAAAACCGGTCTATAATCAGAACGAAACACGCACTATCACAAAACTGGTGACTTCAATTGATCAGCGAATATAGATGATACCTAAGAAAAATACATTGCTTAAAAGACAAGCATACAATGGATAAACTGAAGAACGAAGTAACAACGTTATGTTTGCTACACATTCTCACATCTAACAACTCACAACTATTAAAAGCATTAATCTGTTAACAAAGTGTGAAGTAAGGGAAGTCTGTTTTGAATCTCCTAACTAAGATCGGAAATCTTATGTCTTGCCAGTGATCAAAACAAGAGAAAGCTAGGTTTGACAGGTTCTAGTAACGTTGGCCTGGTAATCGACAACACAACATTTTCCCACAGGCATGAAGTTGTGTAGAACCATTTACCAAAATCAGATAGGTCTAAGTATTTTCTACTATCAACTTGTTAGAACTAATGTTGCCTGAAGTAGCAGGCTTTTATCGCGTAACGCAAATTATTTTGCTTACCTAGGGAAAAAACGCTTCCTGCTTAAAAGTGTTGCTTGAATCAAAACGTCAATCTGCGCCGCGCACATGGCCTTGGTTTCGCTAACCCCGTACACCTTCCAAACAATTTTTACGTCCGTCTGCCTAAATACGGTAATCTGAAAGTCTTAAGGATTTATATCTCATAAACAAAACGTCTGCACTTAGAACTAAGCCGACTTTAATCCCTTTTCAGTCGATAAACAGGATCTGTGTTATCTTCTGTATTAATCCGTGTGTGACAACTCGGCCTTCACTAATCTGCCTGTGATGTTAGGACCGCCCGGCCGGATTTTGGGTTGAGCGCGCTATCGTGATTACAGGGGAGTGGAGCCCCGGAGTCTGATTATAGTTATGGGGAGGAATCCGACAAGGAAACTCGCTAGATCTGTATGGATTATTAGTATTCCTGATATTAATTTAGCTGACATTTTTTGGACACCACTGAGACGAAAACAACTAGTGGTGCCGCTGTTTCTTAATACTTTTAAAACGATACCTAAGTATAATAACAAGGAACTGATAATCCATTTTTCCGGCCCAAATTATTATAATCTTTATCATTTTTGGAGCGCCGCTTGCGGCGTGGATTAGAAAAGACTATTGTAACGTATCAACGCTACAATAAGGTGTCTGTATCAAATAAAAAGACTCTGTGTCGCAATTACAAAATGAAAACATTTCAAAGAAGGGATGTTGGAAAGTTGCATTGCAAACGCGCGTGCCACAGAAAACAAGGAAATGTTAAGATATCAAGTTTTGATAATTGGTTTGCTAATTGATAACACCTGTTCTCGAGGAAACGTTGATAAGACCGAAATGAGTTGCCATTACGAGCGAACCGCCATTTTAGAGGCTGTGGAAGATTTCTTTTTGCAGAGCTATAACCCTCTTACTACTGGAGGCTGAGACCACGTTGTGACCGCTTAAATTAACGAACTTCATCGATAAAGACAGAGCAATCAAATTTATGACGTCATGTGCTCACGTGTGTGTTTGTTTGTTTGTGTTTGCGCGCGCGCGTGTGTGTGTGTGTCCGTCTGTGCACAACATAACTAGAGAAGCCTTGTATGGCTAATGATATTTAGTAGGTGAGTAGGGGTCGGAAAAACAAAGTTCAAGAAGATCATATGACCCCTCTCCCTTCACCAAATCCCCTAAACGCCGTGCCCTAGTTAAAGGGACACCGAAATTTTGGAAAATCACAGTTCATATCTTTATACAATGTACCTTTTTTTTACCTTGCTATTGTCTGTTTTTGCGTGTGTTTATGTCATTCACAAGGTTTGTACTGAACAGTACATGCTGCATACCCGGACATAGTTGTATGATCCACTCAAACCGTAATGGTCCCTTTAACTAACCCAGGACCTCTGGCTCCCGGACCAAACACTGTAACCGTTACGGCGCGGCAATTGATAAAACACCATAGTGGAAATCTAGAAGATCATATGACCCCCTCTCCTCCACCAAATCCCCTTAACGCCGTTTCCTAGTTAAATAAACACCGAAAATTTTGAAAATCACAGTCAGTTCATATTGTTTGTGTTTGTGTCATACACCAGGTTTGTACTGAACAATACATGCTGCATATCCGGACATAGTTTTTTTTGATCCACCCGAAATTGTCCCTTTAAAAGGTCCACAACGTCAGGAGTTTCGAACCCTGGACCTCTGGGTCCGGGACTCCCGGACCAAACACCGTAACCGTTACGCCAGTTGATACAACGCTACAGTAGAAATCTAGAAGACCACAAGACCACATGACCACATGACCTCTACCTCCGCCAAATCCCCTAAACGCTGTGTCCTAGTTAAACGGACTCCCGGGGTGTTCGCCTGACACTCTCCAAATCAAACAGCTCAGCCTCCTGATTTAGGTCCTCTTCATTTGGTGCACCGCGTGTTCGGACAAGACCTTACAATGGGCCCTCTTATATAAATAGATCTGAACGTCTCACGACTCTGGTATGTTTCCATTCTCGCTATCGGACTCACTGGCACAGGAATATAAGAACCGTGTTTTATATATGCATTTTCTGAGCGTATGAAAAGTCCAAAATGACGTTCTGGTCCACATTTTGGACTGTGATGCACACTGGCCATATATAGGGTACGTGTATATCATTCATCCACTAGCTTTGTCGACAATACATATTCTCATTGATTTAGTCAATGATAGGTGTTCCAACTAATAATGAATTTAGTCCAATTTCTGTGCAGGAGCAAAATGTTCCTAACAGTAACAATGTGTTTTACTTCACTTTTTGGACACATCAATGTCCAGAACTGTTGTATACATGTCAACGTGTAGAACGTTGAAACAGTTGAAACGGAGTATCTATTCATACGTGTTTGTAGAATGGAGAAAACTTTCCTTGTCTTTAGAGGAAACGAAATATATGCTGATAGCCTTTGTTCCCACATAGAATTGAAATTTGAGTACCTAGGTTTGGGAGATTTCAATGGCATTGTACAAACCCAGCTTTAGGATTCGTCTATATAAGATAATGACTAGTTTTCGACGTCTATCAATGGGCATAACCCTATTTACCAGTTAGTGTAGCTACATCGAGCATTTACTAATTTTGTGATTTAGAAGAAATATTTCATTCTACGACAGAAACGCAGAAATCTTATCTGAACATTGAGAATATCTAGAAAATGTACCTTTTATACTGTCTTTGCACTATATTGCCAATAGTGCAAAATATTGAAAACAATAATATCTGGCCATTTAAAGGTGGAATGGCGCTTTAAGATATGTTCTAGTTATCAAAAATGCTTCATTCCTTTGTCATAAACTTTTGTCGATTTTTTCATAATGTATCTTGGTCTGTTCTACCTGTAAATATGAACAATCATACGTAGGTTATAAATAAAGTTGCAATGAACCAAAAACCATTCGCACACTGCGCAATATCTCAGACTCATGTGCCTCCCGCCTGGTCCGTTTTTTTTTTGACTCACATAAAATACAGACATAGTTTTTGTTAGCAGTTTCTTGCCTTTCCTTTGAAATTTCAAAATGAAATATTATAAAGAATCTGACAAAAATAACCATTGATCGTCCATGTAAACGGGACACTTACAGGTGAACTGAAACTGGAAAGAAATACTGCTGCATGTTGGTTTGATCCACTCTCCAAGCGGAGATTCGGCACCGGTTAACGTTGTTTTTTTACATGTGTTAGGCCGTTTTTCGGGCTTTCTATTTAAAACCGTTTTCTCTTCCGGACATGAAGAAAAGGGAACAAAATGGACAGCCCAACACTGAAACGCATAAAACACGTCAAAAACAGCCGGAGCTGAATCTCTGCTGGGAGATTGTGATACTTGGTATTAGTGACTCGTTTCATAACTTTTTTGTCAAAACTCCTGATAAATTTGGTGACTTTGTTTGAAAAAGAAAGGGTTTTGTTTGAGCATCTTCATGTCCTTTGGAAATAGTTTCAGTTTCCTTGTTTATAACAGGCCTCTTGGTAAAAATGGTACAAATGAGAGTATCGTTACCTTTCCAGTTGCGCCTGGCAAACTTTCACTAAATAATGTTACCCGAGTTCAACACTTCAAATACAGTGTCCAAATGGCAAAAATGAGGAAATGATATGCAAAAGCAAACATAGCAAAGGAACTATAAACAGAGAAAAATACGTGTAGTTATCCAGAGGCCCAGTGACCAAAGAGTGATAAAATTTTCAACGCCTAACACTTTATGTTGCAGTACAATAAAGCCAGCTCTGTCAATATTCAGTTGAAAACATTTTCTCAATACCAAACATAAAACATAGTTAAATTGTAGTCTGAACTACATTAAAGGACACAGTCGTTGTACCACTAGCTATACGCATTTCTCCACAAAGTATTTGACTTCTACAAGAAACGTTCAGTCGACCTGGACAAATGGTGTAAGACAGGTGTCAGAATATTGTGTCGACAAGTTAATACGTTAAGACCTACGGTGACTTAACTGGTAGACACGAAGCTTAGGTGTCCTTGAAACGGTCTGTCGGTAACTGTCCCTTAGATGTTGCCTTATGAGTGACAACGTCCAACAATACAATATGTACAGAGAGCTGCTCGAATGGTACAACTACGTAGTAATATGAAAGAACTAGCATTTATATCAAGCAGCTTCTTACCTTCAAAATATGGCAGGACGTTGTAGGGTGAAGAAATCTGTGACCGTTTTCTGTGACCGTTTGAGAGAGCTCCTGTCATACAAATCTTCCCAGCTGGTTAAATGTGCGGAAATGGCTGCCTCCCGCTCATTTCCTGCGCAGGAGGAGACTTCAGACGGCCCTGGCCACGGGGAAGGTTGCGGGAAGATGCCTGCCCTATCGCGCAGCTTCTCCGGTTGCGGCCTTGTTATCTCCGCCTTCTGGGCGATGTGAGAACCCGGCCAGGAATGTCTCCCTCCCCGTAAGGATGATTACCCCTCCGAGAGACTCACGCCCATTGCGGGCCGCTGCGTCACGTCTGCTGCCCTCCCAAATGGCGCCGCGCCCTATAAGGCGCCCGGGGGTCATTCCGCTAAGGCACAAGGGCTAAGTCGAGGTACTCAAGCATGCGGTAGAGCACAGGAACGGTAGTCTCCAAGCAGACCCTACGGTGCCATAGGATAATATCAAAGCTGGCCAAGGAGTACAGCCGGCCAAAGGGAGTCAAACGTTCGCATACACACTCCTAGGCCGGTTTCACTCCTCTGCAAGCTCTTGATACTATCTGATGCTACCGTAGGATCTGCTTGGAGATTACAGGAACGGGTTATCACAGCTAGGAGGCCACTTTTTTTATGGGTAGAGGGGTGGGGAGGGGGCTAACATGACGACGACGTGTTTACATAGAATTAAGGTCAAGGAGGCGCATGTATGCCAATTATAAATCGTACAAGTCGAACAAAATATATGTCCGGTGAGCTTCGACGTCTTCCATGTCAAATATTTATGACATGCAGATTTTAAAATTTCGTTTTGGCTTCAGATATTCAAGGACTTTAAATCTTGTCCTTAGGATAACTTACTAACAAATCCGTTAATGAATTTCAAATCGACGTAGGCAAGATCAAGAATAAAACCTGTATTATTGCAATACAGATAATAGATGAAAAGAGTAACTTTTTGTAAATCTTTTCAAAGTTGTTTTCAATGTTAAAATCCTATACTTGAATTATGCGAAAATGTGTTAGCCTTTCGTCTAGTGGCCTTGTCTTTATTTACGTCTCGTACACTGAAACATTTCGCAGCACACTGTCTGACCGTCTGGGGTCGTACAAGAGCACGTAATGTCACATTTAACTTTGTACAAGGAGGGTAGGATAGGGTGGGGTAGGACTGAACATGATGCGAACTCTCCGCCGGCTTCCATTGCAGCGATATGCCTCTCAATAATTAAACGTCAGTTAAGGTTTCCTACCTGGCTAAATTGGCCTTTTGACCTTCCATTGTTCTCTCATCGATGAATTAAGAAGTAATGGAATCAATAGATGGGCATGTAGGAATTCTGAATATGACCATATTCTGTATAATTCTGTATATTTTTGGACCATATGGGTGACTACATCAAGTTTTATTGTCCCTAATGTTATTTTTTAAAAGAAAATACAGCGCTTTATTTGGTACATACCACTGCAACAAAACTATGTTTTTTCATGTGCATAACAATGACAGCTCACGTTCGCACATCTTGATATCTACTGTATGATGATCTGCGATTCTCAATTAGATGAAAACAATTATTTTCTAAGTTACAAATACTGTGTATTTTCAATTCGGAACAAAAACACCTGTAGAACCATGTCATTTCAACCGGACTGTACCATACCGTAGACGCTCTACTTTGAAAGCCCGGACATGTGCACGTTTAGTTTGTACTTTGTAGACTTGCTACATTCCTACTGTAACATTTACAACAACAGATGGAGCAAACATGCTAGTACCCGCCCTCTGCCAAAAACGCTGAGCCTGCTGGGATAGATTGACCTCAACATTAACCCTCAGTCAAACTTTTATATATCTAGTCGTTCAATTTGCGGGTAAAGTCATCCTCTTGGCTTCGGGTAAGAGATTCCGACGAAAAGCTGCAGACTACAGTGGTGGCCTCGCTAGTAGCTTTGGGTGAACTCTTGTGACGTTTGCATAGTAAATCAACTAGAACAGCTGAACCACTATATAACTCTTATCTAAATGATGATAGCCGTAAGCAATGTGTCCTTTGCACAAGTAGTAGTTAAGTAGCCAGGCGATAATTTCACATGAATGTCCTGTAATAGAATTTAAGTAGTTTTTTTTCTATCTTTGTGACTAGGGTTTGTCCTTTGTTGACAGCCTTCGGGTTACTTGGCTAGCCTAGGGTGTGTGTTATCATCGCGGCATCGGATAAAAGTATCGAGCAAAATAAACAAACAAACCCCAGATCATGGGCGGTAGGCCAATGAGTTTTTGTTGAGTGACAGGAACCCTACCGCGCGCGCTGTCTGCCGCGGTAACATGAGTGCGCCGTTTACCGCCTATCCGGAAGTACGTCGTCAGATGCTCCCGTCATCCTTAGCGCGAGTATTTCCCGTCATCCTTTGCGCCGCCTTCCCCCTAAGTTTAAATGTTGGATGGGTAAGCAACCGGTCTCCCTGATGTGAGTTACCACTTACCGTGTTTTCGATCTGTGTTGTGGTGTGGGATCGTACGGCGGGCCCGTTTAGGCGCCTTGTCGGTTTTCGTGGTACTATTTGAGAAGTTTAAGGGTTTCAACATGCTGACAAAAGCTACGCTGCACTGCAGGTACGTTTTGACCGTGTTTTTTCCACTGCTTTCGTCTGATTTTCGTGATCGGTAACGTCGCCAACCCGGAAGTAAGAACTGAGATAGGAATACCAACCTCCTTAGGAATACAGATCTCGTGAAACAGATGGCATTTTAGCGAGTATGGACCGTTCTACAAGAATAATGCATCGATGAGTATAACGATTACATGTGGTTAGTGCCAGCGTTTTGGTAAATAAACTACCGATGCGTTTTTTTTACGACGAGTCATTTGTGGGAGGGGGGTGGAGGGGTGGCGTAAATAAATGTGACTATATTTACAGTCTGATAATTCTTTATTTTTTAGGATTAGGAACATATTTGGCCAAAAAGATGGACACCATGTGAGGGTCTCGGATGCCTACAGTACATACTGCACAGCGTACGGAGATGGCATTTCCATGGAGCATTTTGGGAGGGCCATCAAGGAGTGTTTCCCTACTGTGGTCAAGAAAAGACTGAAGACCGTCGATGGCCTAAAATATCCTTGGATGATATGCAGTTGTATATTGTTAGATTAGAGATGTCATCTAAATCGTGTAAACTTTTTTTTATTGATGGGAATGAGTGAGAATATGCTATAAGAAGTGACTAAAATAAACTTCTTTGAAACTTTTTAATGAACAAATATATAAATATCACAAATATAAACTCTCTTGTATAAATATATGTGAAAAAAACTTTTTCCAAAACTTCAACAGAACATAATTTACAACTATATCTCCAACAGGCATTCAGCTACTGATATGACATATATTTCATAAACTAGAAACCTGACTCTAATGCACTGCCAAGTTGCTATATAACTATAGCTATATAACTATAAAGTTAAAAAAATAAATGTCTTTGATAAAGACAACTTGTGCATGCAACATTTAACAATATGGTGCTATAGATACAGGTGCAAAAATAACATTTCTTTGTGTGAACTCTACCTATAGATACACTGTTTCTTAGGTTGTTCTTTGATATAGTGTCTTTGTATCTTAAGGTACTAAATTAACAAAAATAACGTTTTTTTTATATACATAATCGTCTCAACTCTTTAACCTTAACTAGTTTCCACATCATTCTTCTTCAACCTGTTCAAGTTTGACAACAAGGAGAACATCTCCCCCACTTTTGATTCATCAACATGTACATCTTCAGTCACAACTGGCCACCTACTGGAGTTTGTCAGGAATGGGGAATATGCCAGAACCTGGTGTGCCAACAAGTTCGACAATTCAGTTCAAGTCTACAAGGTGGAACCCAAGTTCATCAACGGCCTCAAGCCCTGCAGAGTATTGACTATAACTGACTCCCTCGATATATCTGCCACGTACAATGGTGTGCAGATAAATCTGACAAAGTTGGGCATGACTGATCGTATTAGCAGTATCGAAGACTTTGAAAGTATCCTCAAACACATCAGCAATATCCCTGCATGTGAGGGTCTACAAGGCAACATCTACACTTCAACAGAATACCCAGCACTGAAGGCTGTGACCGAATCTGTCTCCGGTGAGGGATCAGAGGAACCACAGAAGATCCTGAGATCTCTCCAATGCAGCCAGCTGGTTCCTGCCCTTGCGGGATCAAAGGTCACTCGCTGCACAAAATGCGAAAGTCTGCGGTCTGCGGTAAAGCAGGCCCGCTGGCGAAGAGAGAAACTGAAACGTACGTCTGGTGACATCCCCCAGGTTCCTGCAAAAAAAACAAGATGGGATTATCTAAGCGAACAAGACAAGAAGGAGAAGTACAATCAAGAACAAGTAAGACGAGTAAGATCGGAAGATAGAACTGACTATTACAAAGCAAGGTACGCCAGCTTAAAAGAGTCTGTACGGCTAGCAAAGGAAGATCACAAGGACATTACTGAGATTTTTAATACAATGGATGACAATGTGGCCAAACTGTTTCCAAACGATCACAGAAAGAGGCTCCTGTGGACAATTCAGAGAGACCACGTCCAGAACAAGCGGAACGAATGGAATACAGAGTGAGTTCTCATTGTTATCATATTGCTTAGAAACTATTTCTCAATTAGTATCAAGACTCATTCTTTGGCTTATCATGTTACACACTGTATGAAGCAATATCCGTTCATATTTTCAATAGATTTTTTAACAAGAGATCAGTATAAATGAACAGTAGATATAGACAGGAAGAAGGAAAAATAGGTAGTCCCTTCACATTTTCATTCCATGTAACTCATAGTGTGTGTCAAGCTGATGGTTTTGAAGGACATATTGACTCTAACTGATTTCATATATCAGGTTCAGAAAATGGTCCTTTGTCATGAACAGTTATTTTTGTCACTTAAATACATTTCTACTGACTTACCATGTACATACACAAGTTTCTAATCCTTGGTGTGAAAACAAAACTAACAGAATCTATTCCATACCTCAGGTTCTTGGACGTCTGTCTTCAACTCTGGCAGCGGAGCAAGCAGGGCTACGCAGACCTTCAAAACAGTGGATTCCTGAAGCTGCCATCTGAGAGACTTCTGCGATACAAGAAGAACAAAGTTAATCAGAAGCCAGGATTACACACAGAAGTCTTGAAGTGGATGGACAAAGAGGCTGAGGAACAAGGGGTGACTGAAAGAGGGCGGCATGGGTTCATTGTCTTTGACGAGATGAAAATACAGGTGGGTGACTTTTCTGTTTTAAAATACACATGACAATTCACATTTGGAAAGCCTATATGAAAATAACCATACATGTATTTAGAGTATTTTATGTAATTTGCTGCAACTCTTACTTTCATGAATTTTCAACAGAATGTCCTTGATGCTAATGTTATGTGTTGCCTTACAACCATTTATATATTATTATCAAAAGGTATTTGTGCATGTCTATGACTACAGGCACTTTTGCTAACTAAAAGTTTGTTTTTTTTGTACTGATAATATCAGGGAAGTGTCCAGCTGCGTCGAGTGGGAGATGAGTTTGAAATTGCAGGCTTTGTGGACCTGGGAGACTTTTACCACAGCATGAAATCACTTCAGACTGCTGGTAAGGCTTTCAATTAACTCTGTTGATTTCTGGATAAGCAGAAGTCTCTTTCCTTTGGAATATTGGGCATAAATTGATACCCAGGCTAACTACCTCTGCTTTGGGTTACCTAATATCAACTCATCAAATTTGTACTTGACTACGAGAAATATACACATAATAATTTTTTTTCGTTCAATTACGTTACTTGCAGGCGAACAAAAGGCTGAGATGGCCACCCACGTCTTTCAGGTGGCCTTCAAGGGATGCGAGGGCTTCTTCTTCCCCTTTGCGTGGTATCCAACAACGGAAATCGCTCCAATCAACATATACATGAGCCACTGGGACAGTGTGTTTTACCTGAAGCAGTACCGCTTCTTCTCCCATGCTTGTGTATGTGACGGTGGGCAGGCCAATCGTGACTTCATCATGGGACATTTTGAGTCGAAAGAAGATGCAATCTCAAGGAAGTTCAGCATAGACAACATCTACGGGGAGGGGAACTACTCATTCATCATGGACCCACCAGTAAGTCTTTTAACTATGCAGGGATTACTTGAACATGCTATGTACACAACATGTACATGTTGACAATGATGGCAGACTTTTGACATATAACTGCAATCCCTTGGCTTATTTAAAACTCCTAACTTAGGTATATGTAACTCTATCCTTTAAAGACTAAGTCCTTGCATGTTATATATTTTCAGCACAACATCAAAAAGCTACGAAATAACCTGGAGAAGAGCACCATGGCAGGTTCAGCGAGATGCTTCCAAGTTAGCGGAAAGCACATCCTTTGGTCGCATCTCAAGGAGTCGTACCTGCACGACAAGACCAATGCGAGGGCGCCAGTGACCTCCTGCAGGATCAAGGACCAACACTTTCTGCTAACCCCAGCCACACGGATGCGCAACCATCTAGCATCTGACATTTTCAGTGACGGCATGATTGAATTGTTGGACGTGAGTTTCCCATCTGCATCTTTGCTTTGTGAAAATAATTCTAAGGAGTTCATTTTGTTTAGAGAAAGAAAAGAAGAGGTGCTGGTCCAGACAATTTTGAATGTCACCTGCACTAGAGCAGGTATAGCCCCGACATTGTACGTGTACTTATGTCAAAATATTTTCTAAATGTCATGTTCTACTCCGGCCCTTATACTTTAGAATTACCAGGAGTTTAAGCAAGACAAGAATGGAGATGCTGACTCAATGAGTGCAACCCGGCAGTACCTGTCTGCAGCTAATGTGTTTGTGAAGACATTTGCAAACACCAAGCCTATAAGGTTAGAAAGCTTCTATTACACATCATCACAAGGTCTTTCATTTCATGAATTGTCGAAATTGGCAAATGATTTCCTTCACTGACTTGATTCAGATTTTTTTCCATAACTGTATGAGCACGATACATTTTTTGTACATTCTACCCATTACAACAACAAAAGGCCTTTCATCGGTCTGACTCTATAAGTACTCATAATGAAGTTGTTACCTATAATTACTTATGCAAGCATGTATGTGTAGCAATGCGCTTAATACCCGTCATAGAAAAGAGAGTCAACCTACCTGGCTTTGTTTGCATTTGCTCTTGTTGATTGTCTTTTATCTTGTGTACTTAGAACAATGGATGATCCGAGGTTGGTTCAACTCGACGGTGCACTTCAGTGGTTTCTAGACTGGGAAGAGGAAGTAAAAGAACGTGAGAACCTAACGGCAAAGGAAAGAAACAAATCGTTCATTTCGGACAAATTACATTTTGACCTCTGCTCAATGGTACTGGGTTACAAATCATACATCCGCACCATGACAGCCCAGTTTCCTGGGATGGGGGTTATCTCTGCCAGCACCAACCAAGATGCCCTGGAAAATATGTTTGGTTGTGTACGTGCGTCCAATGGAAGTAACACCAACCCAACTGTTTTACAGTATGGTAGGTAAAATAATTACTACCATATACTCCATCATTATCACAATTATGACCGTTATCATTGTTGTCTAATGTTTAATAATTTCTACAATACAGCTGTATAATTCACAGAGCCAATGTTTGTGTTGCATTAAGTGGTACACTTTTTGTTTGTGTAAAAAGAACTGTGCTCTCTATAGGTTCACCAGCCTGATTAAACCACAGAAATTCATGTCAATTTCAGCTTCTATGTTTCACATTTTGTCTTTCTGTTTTATCATTTACATGTACTACAATGAAAGTCACAATGAACTTTCTTACCTGTTTCTTCAGTGTCAATAGCTATAGGAGGCAGATGTTTCTTAAGGTGGCAGAGTTTCTATTATTAAACTAGTTAAAGAGAAGTAATTCAAATAATATCTAATTGTGTCCATAACTATGTTGTCATGTAAGCTACAAACTAATCTGTTACATTGCATTTTCTAACACAGGTCCATCTGTCAATGGATACATCCACTGCCGCTCGTTCAAGGTCCGGAATGGCAATGCATCCAGAAAGTACTGAGTCAAAAACATTTTCAAGCAAAACACAGACTTCCACCTCTAGTACTTCAATACACCTACAGTACTCAATGGGTTTGTTTTTCACATTCGTCAAAAACCCACTTATCTTATTCTAAAAGTTATAACATTAAAAGCTCAATACAATGGAAAATAGTTACACAGTGAATTAACAACAAATCAATTGAATGTGTTGTCACAATGAAGTAGAATTTCCTGAGTGTATAGGTTGGCACATGTTATCTGTGACTAAGAGACATATATTGCATTTAGCATCAAAAGTTAAATCTGCAGATTATCTATAGTCTAGTACAATTGTAAGCTTAACTGCCCACTACATGTACAATACAATGGAAAATAGTTACACAGTGAATTAACAACAAATCAATTAAATGTGTTGTCACAATGAAGTAGAATTTCCTGAGTTTATAGGTTGGCACATGTTATCTGTGACTAAGAGACAAGTCACATACATGTATATTGCACTTAGCATCAAAAGTTAAATCTGCAGATTATCTATAGTCTAGTACAATTGTAAGCTTAACTGCCCACTACATGTACATCTTCTGCAGACTTTTCTCATATGTTCCATATCAATACTGTCAATTGAGCGAAGCGGCTTACAAAAATGTACTACATGTATATATGTAAATAAGATTAAGAAATGAAATGTATTTTTGGAAAGGGCGGTATTTCCAAAATTAACATGTTTCTCAGGTATTGTTGCTTCTACTATTGTTTAGCACCTATGAATTCCCTTCAGTTCTAGCTACTGTGTTCCTCTTTTTGAATGAAGTGTGCCACCGTTTTATTTGTGATGGCAATACTCCAAATTGGTTAGCTCTAACTTGGTGTAAACAGACAGGGTTGCCATTAATGTGGTCCTGTGTCAACGTTTCAAGTTGCTCATGTGATGGATTAAACCTTCGGGCCCGCTGACGAATGGCATGTGTGTCTTGTGTCGCAGTTTGGTTTGTTTCATTACCTGGAGTGGCTCCTTCTGGGGACTGCATATTTTGCAAATCATTATCCTCTGAGCCCTGGCTCTCAACAGACTGACTGGCCGCATTGGGTACATTACCTTTTTTGATGATGTCTAGATTTTTTGAATTCAGCTCATCAGGGTACAGCATGTGTTCATTTTTTCTCACTTCTTCACATAGCATACTCTTAACGTGTTCTTTACTCTGGGATTTGATGGCCTTCCCATAACAGAATAAGAGTAGCTTTAGTTGTACTACTGTGAAGATAGTGAAACTGTCCACCCCTTTGGTAGCAAGTGATTTCAGGTGGAGATGTGTAAAGTCTTTTTTGTCAGTTTTGTCATCCAAGAATGTTCTGAAAGTCAATTGTGTATTTTTCTTTGCCTGTGCCTGTAGTGCAGGGCGCAGCGCAGTCTCCTTATGTGTGTTTAATTTCTCCATCAAAGGTCTCAAGAACTCTTTGTTCCTCATGTGCAAATACTTCTCTATGATGCGTTCATAGACCTTCTCCTTGACTGTTTCCGACTGTCCAAAAGGAGAACTGGAGTTAGTTTCAAATGTGTTACTGTCAACATGTGGTCCAGTTTCCGACTGTCCTAAAGGCGAACTGGAGTTAGTTTCAATTGTGTCACTGTCAACAAGTGGTCCAGTTTCCGACTGTCCAAAAGGCGAACTGGAGATAGTTTCAAATGTGTCACTGTCAACATGTGGTCCAGTTTCAGACTGTCCAAAAGGAGAACTGGAGATAGTTTCAATTGTGTCACTGTCAACATGTGGTCCAGTTTCAGACTGTCCAAAAGGCGAACTGGAGTTAGTTTCAATTGTGTCACTGTCAACATGTGGTCCAGTTTCAGACTGTCCAAAAGGAGAACTGGAGATAGTTTCAAATGTGTCACTGTCAACATGTGGTCCAGTTTCAGACTGTCCAAAAGGAGAACTGGAGATAGTTTCAATTGTGTCACTGTCAACATGTGGTCCAGTTTCAGACTGTCCAAAAGGCGAACTGGAGTTAGTTTCAATTGTGTCAGGTACAGGAATGGGAGTGTGTGACAGAGAAATATGTACTGCAGGACTGTAGTTTTGGTCTAGGTACTGGAGGAATAATGTTTTCAAAAGTGCATTGTTCTTCACAATACCCGAAAGAATCATTGTGGCTTCTTTCCCCAAAATGTCAACAGTTTCGACTTTGAACAGTTTGCCACAAAGGGATTCGAGGGACATTCCAAACAGAAACAGGTTATCGTTTACGAAGAAAAGTCCACCTCTGTTCTTTCGGTTAACATGCTCCAGGCTGTATGGAAATCTGGACTTGACTTGCAGTGTAGCGTGATCTGCTCTCAAAGCACAGCAGAGGGCCTTCATTTGCCTTAATTCAGCAATCTTGGCCTCATTTGCTCCAGAAGATTTAGCTGCAGTCTTAAGTGCAGACTTCAATTCTGTGTCTAGGTTTGCTATGAGACGGAATACTGCCCACCCCATCAAATATCTCACCTTTCCACAGTTTTGTTTGGACATGTCAAAATGGGTTGTGTCAGGTTGAATACCCTGTAGCTCTCCCTCCAACTTCTCCTTCATCTCTGAGACAGGGTCTCTGATTTTAGCCACATGTTTGTAAATCACAGTTACTAGTCTATTGAGGAGAGTGTTGGCTACCTCTGAAGGTATAGTACTGGAGATGAGGCCCCATCTACCCCGCGTCTCCTGTTCATCAACAATGGTCAAGATCTTTGAAATGTGTGACGTAAATGCCTTTCTTGGGATTACATCAACCCCCTTCTTCTTGTCAACTGTTACCCCATCAGAGAACATTTCTTCAGTTCTGAAGATTAGGTACGCAACCATAGATTGGATGCCCTCATTGTTGGGGTCCAAGTTTGCTACATAGTTCAACAGGTTTGGAAATGGACCTACATCTTCATTGAATAAATGCAGAATACTTCTAGTGTCATACCCATCTGGGACATGGATGGGGTCATATGTTTGCTCATGCCTTACACAAGTAACATCAACATTATCACTGGGTCCACTTACACTCTCCTGAACTGGGGTACTTGACAAAATAGACTTGGAAACTCTTGGAGTCACCAAGTCTGCCAGGAGACGAACAGAGGACTCATAGAAATGTATTACATGTGTGTGTGGCTTCAGAGCATACTTGTTGTAGCCTGGCAGTACACGTAACGTATTGGGTGATGTTGCCCTTGTGTACGCTGTATACTGCTGCCCGGGAGCAAACATGTGGACATCTGCGATTTCCAAATGTTGAATGGAACTACCCTGGCTTTTATGTACGGTCATTGAAAACCCTAACTGCAATGGGTACTGCAGCCTGGCAGCAATCAACTGACCATTGTCATAGAAACCAAACATATGGGGTTGTATGGTATGAGTCTCTCCTGTGTCAAATGTTACCACAGGATGACCATTAGAAAACCCACTTACTGTTCCTCCTAACCCATTGACAAGTCTTGGTGAAATGTCAAATAAGTTCTGGAGGAGTACAACTGGGGCACCAGGTTTGAGACAGAGTACAAAAGGAGCCTGACATAGGGAATCAAGGTTGCCTTTTTTTCTGCCCATGTCCTGGGCAGCAAAACGTTTCTCACTACCCTCCATTTGGTCCAGTTTTTGCTGGTTGTACACGTGCATGTCTTGCTTCAATGAGTAAAGTCTGACATCTACTTTGGGGATTGGCCGAGTCAAGTTCTCCAACAGATCCAGACATGCAGGTGTACGACGGCCAAGTCTCAGGTGCTCCAGCATCTCTAAGAATTTTGGATCATCCTGCCTGAACACACCACTCAGAAAAACACACAGGTCCACAGCCTTTTGCCATGATTCCTGCAAAAAGCAGTAGTCAGGAGTGTGATCATCCCTCTTATCAATGGGGGGGAGTTGGAAAAAATCCCCAGCAAGGACCAACCTGACACCCCCAAAGGGCAGACTGTTTCCTTTCACAAGTTTGAGGAGGCTGTCTACTTTGCTGAACAGAGAGGCACTCAGCATTGAAACTTCATCACAGATCAAAACTTGAACCTGCTGGATCCGCAGGAAAGATGCATTATCTGCCAAAACCTGCTGGTAGATGACACTAGCCTCTTTCTGCCCCAATCCCAAACAGAAAAAACTGTGAATTGTTCTGCCATCTATAAGCAGTGCAGCTTTCCCAGTCGGGGCCACTACAGCGACACCTTCTTTTCCAAATCTCGCTTCCATGTTTGCAATCACTTGCCTTAGGACAACTGATTTTCCACTGCCCGCCCGACCAGTGATAAAAATGTTATACTCATTGGCAAGGTCACAAACATGGCGCTGCTCTTCCGACAAACACGCCATCCTACAGCGGGCCCAATTTTGTCCCTATATCAAACAATGTTCAAGAATCACATCATGGCAACCCTCTCCCTGTTTTCTACTATAACTAATTTACATTAGAAATTACATCTGAACAAAACTGTTGAAAATCTATAGATAAAAATGGTTTCAGAATAACATTTCCATAACGAATATGAAAAAACTGTCACAGTAGGAAATGTACTGTTAAAAAATGGTTTCAGAAACACATTGTGGCAACCCTGTTTCTACTGTAGAAACTAGAAGTTTACATTTCCATGACAATATGACCGAAAACCCAAAGGAACAGTCGAAAATCTATCATTAAGAAGAATCAATACATTAACTAACACTAGCAGTGTTCTATTCTACATACTAAACTACCTAAACTACTGCCACCTAAAGCAAACCTGCCTCCAAGCCGATCAACACCGCATCTTGGATCTGGTACTGTGTTTCTGCAAGGACCTGATATAACGTCCTTGGTTTCTGCAACCAGAACGACACAACAAAAATTACATTTTGGACAACTCGTAACGTTAATGTCACAACTTAAATTTTCCCCATTACATATAATACAAGTTAACGGTCTTTTAGAGAAGCTCCGTTCACATTTACACGGAGTCAGACAAAAGAAATGATATATCTCCCGCCAAAAATCATCACAACTCACCCCCCTCCCCCTTCTGTGTCAGTGACAGCCAGCACTACACTAGTCAATATATATAACGAATCTGCCTTTAGCAGCTGGTGTTCCGGACAGCAGAACTTTCTACACAACAAGGAATAGCGAAGTTGCCTTCAAGAGTTACGAAAACTGTATTTTACTGTCAAATGGGTCGCCCACTTACCGAGAAATTTGGTCGAGGTGAAATCGTCGCAAGCCTGGCTGCAGAACAATTTCGGCGGGAAATGTGGGTCATAGTTCAACTGTGCTATCTCTGATTGGCTGGCAATGATGTCATCATCTTGTGCAGCAGCGACGTGGTGCGGCCGCCGCCGCACTGCTGGTAACGCAGTGTCCCGGAAATCGACCAAATTTCAGTGGCGTTTATTTTAATTCGAAATAACTATTATGTGCACTTTGTACGTTGAATGGCCTCCAAATAACTCGACGAACATAAATCACTTCAAAATTTTGACTTAGATATTAGAATTTTGCAGAAAACGGCGATAGTAGAAAAGGCCTTTCCCACCTAGCTCGCTTCGCTCGCTGCGCGGCTTCGCCGCGCTCACAATCGGCTACGCCGATTGGTCGGCTTCGCCGACCTTCGGGTGCAGAAACTCCAACGCTGATTGGTCGGCTTCGCCCTATTCCCCGACCTTCGGGTAATCCCCAGTACTTTCCAACCCGGCAACTCGGCACAGAACGATAATGTACGGACGAATCAACAAGAATTCATTGGCCTAGCGCCTATGCCCAGATCGACCTTTTGGTGACTTTTTATCTTTCATGCCTCCTCACGCTTCTAGATGCCACCTGATAACCCTTAGTTGAATTCCTCGTGCCATTACATGCGTTCTTTTGGTACATTCAGACATTGACTTTCTGCCAATACTGAGAGCTTATATGTTTATTTTCTACTTCATCACCGAACCCAACAGGTTGCTGTATGAATATACGTTTATGAGTATATGCTGTGCAGTATATTTCACACCAGATAACTCAGTAATTTCCATAATCACACTTTGTTGCCATGATCATCATCTTGAAAATATAACGACAGAGAAAGAGACTTTTTTCAATGCCAATGGTCGATTGTGTTGTGGAACAGTTTATCAATGTTCCCAAACGTCTGTAAATCATAACCGGCGCTGCATGCATTGAATATCTATTGTCCAAAGCCTCATCAACTCTACAACTCACTGTAAGGATGAGCTGCAGTACTGGCAATCTCTGCTAGGAATCGCTCTTCATTACGCGGCCGTCACAAGTAAGCAAAGCACTCCAGCCTGTAAACAGAGAAGGCCAGTTCTTGGAGTGTAAAGATAATGAACCACTCACGCCGGAAAGGACCCTACTATTTTCAATAAGTGCATTAATATTGTTTTTTTCAGCGTTCACGATGTGTGTCTCTACTCAAACAGGGGCATCTATCTAACGTTCTATCCTAGGACGTCACTCGATCACTTACACCGGAGTGAAGTAAGGAAAGTCGTGGAAAGACTTTTTAAAAGTGCCTTTCCCAAGGCATCGACAAGACATCGAGGCATATCAGGAACTACGAACCGTTAACCAGGGGCTGCTAAGTGCTGGGCGAAACGTCCTATCCATTGCGCACTGTCACACTTTCCGATGACCAAACCAAACCTATGAAACCTAAGGACACGTAATACATAGCACAGCGCACACAGAATGATCAATGTTTCAGAAACACTGAAAATTGATATTTTTCTTTTAAATTTGTGCAAGCATGTCTTTGCAACATTCGAAATGACTCCTATCTTAGTTCTGAAACCTGCAGCATATCTAGACAGTGGTAAAGGGGTATAAAACGTCCAGGTAAGATATAAAAAAACTTGTCAGCAAATTTGCATTATAATCCTGATGCAATTTACTATGACTACGAATCTGTTATCTACATCAAGATACATGCCAGAAGATCATGACATCGTAACCTTCGTCTTGTAAATCATAAGTTATAACACATCTATTGATAATATCATAAAATGGCATGGTATATCGATCAAAATGTTGTAAACATTAATGAAAAGTCCTGAAGAATAGACATTTCAGAAAAGTACAAGACAAGACACAAGAAAAGTAAAAGTCACTTGGGTGAAACGGTACGGAAAGTTAAAGAATTTTCCATGATGACTGTACATGTGCTGCCTTCTTGCACAAAAGGTCAAGCATGCATAGATTTTGTGCAAACTTGAACATCATTTTGCCTTTTTTTACGTAAGTAGAAATATCATTTTGATATCATAATATATAATTATTAGACTGGCACATGAAGTGTTTGAAGTCAAACATAAAAGTAACATAATCTACAAATATGGACATTTATAGCGAATAAAGGAACGGCGTAAAATATAAAAGTATATAATTCATAAAATATTTAAATGGTCCTTTTCAAAATCCATAGCTTCCTAATCATCTTGTTAGAATATGGTTAACTTATCTATCTATAAGAACCATAATATCAATTCATAAGAACTAATGTCATGGCATGTACCATGTAGTCGGAACCCGCGACAGTTGATCGCCATTAAAGATACCTCTAAAATCATAAAAGTATACGATTTAAGTGACTAAATTTACAAATAAAATTACCCTGCAACGTACACTATAGCGTATGAGTAGCCAGTGGCTAATCATAGTGACCCTTTTACGTGCGTAAATATCTTGAATCAACTTGTGAACTCTTTCACGATGTCCCGGCGCCTTTGGTGTCACTGTCCGTGTCTTACTTCTTAGTACCACCTGTAAGATACAGTAAACTTGTTAGAATTTAAATATTGAAGGAAGCCTTGTTGCGTTCATGAACTTCTGTCACACATAGCCGACCATGGTTACTCCTTGACCTTCTCCAGACTATGCTGGGTGCCATGATCGTAAGCATACAAGGTTCTATCTGTGGTTGAGATTTGGTGGGTGAGGTTGCTCACTATAATCTTTAAATTTCGTTCGATTATGATAAATCAAACTCGGAGAAGTCATATTCTTATATGCAAACAGAATATATGGGGAAATGGTTAAAGGCTACTCCCAACGACATCCGCGCGCACAATGGTTTTCGCTTGTTCTTAAAAAAATGTGGCCACATGTTACATAGCATCCCTGGTCCATCAGAATTGCGTGTTTGCCAGAGGATCTGCCCTCCAGGGTAAGAAGGCACATGGTCAGAGCATGGGACCGTAGTACCCCTTAACCTTCTTTAAACAAGAAGAGCAATATAAACTGTTTAACATGATTGAAAGTACGATTTCTCTTACAATCTTATTGGAAGGGACATAAGACAAACAAAGACTAGGAAAGAATGGTCTGGATGTTTAGTTCTGTGGATTAGCAGTATTTCTTTGAGGCTGAATTTTTCTTTTTTCGCCCGCGCATTAATTTTGGTGTCTCCATAGGATGTCATCTATAAAATCAAGACGGTTTGGCCTAAGTCTGTAATAAAATAATATCAAACAGACGGCTCACCCAGCTGACAGATGTAAGGCAGCCTCAGCTCACAGTCCACGCAGTACCAACGGCTCAGCTTGTTCGTCCTCCACAGCGACACACAGTCCCTGATTTCGTGAGGGCTGTTAGACTTGAACTTATTGTAGCCTCCCAGCTTGGTGCCGTCATTCCACATGAACTTTTCCTCCTCATAAATGTCATCCAGGCCAATCCAGTATTTCCTGAAATGTAGATGTAGTGAAAAGGAGAAGCAATGGTTATTGAGTCTGGAATAGATAAATGATAAGCTATAGGTGAACAGGTCCCAATAAGATAACAGTCGTTTCGCTACATTGTCAGTTCGCCAAATCGTTTTGGTGCATGACACAAGTTGCTTTGCTACATTTTTGAATGTAATTTTCTAGATGCACACACGGCATTAAAAAGGTTCCTGCAATCACGTATGACTTCTATCTTAGCAGGCTGTCGCCCTATGTCCGTATGTCATACAAGATACAGCAAACGGTACTGATGTAAACCAATCTGCCCCCTGAATCATTATACTAATCCCACCAGTTTAGATGTCACACCAGGATAATGTGGCAAAGGTAGAACTCCTGGATCAAACAGGTGTTTCATTCATGTCTATCTAGAGAAATATCATTCAAATGTAGCGATACTACCTGTGCCATGTTGCGAAACGACTTGGTATGTAGCGAAGCAAATTGTAGCGAACTGAAAACGTAGTGAAACGACCAGTAAACCCCCCAATTAACATGAATCTGTTAATGAAAATAATGTATGTATATATTCTATGTGTTTAACGAAAAAAAAGTGTTTACCTTTGCCTTTTTTTCTTCAGTAGGGATAACATAAATGTCTGCATATCGTCGTCTTTGATCATGGCCAACGTGCCCCTATTCGACTCGCACTCCAGCTTGGCCTTCTCGTAGGTCAGCCGCCTTTTGTGCTTCCTTGGGGAATACCAAAAGCACTGGTTCTGGTAGATGCCGAAGGTCCCGGAAGGGTGTAGTTTAGGGTACCGCTCGGGGCAAGCTGGAGGTTAAACGAAAGATACGCAAGGATAGTTACTGTCATAATATAACAACTACGGGCATCTTGCTCGGTCATTGTTGGATGATGATTCTTACCAGACAACTTGTGACCAGGTACTTTATGAAAATTAAAACTATGACGGATTGCAAGTTTACCTCCATTGAATTCGAAACAAATCGATTTCTGTATCATTGCATACTTTTGCATCCAGTTCCATCCGGATCCGCTAAACCGTCTCCTATGTAACCATCCTCACAGACACAGGTGGCACCGACGTCAGGGGCTGGGTTGTCCGTGCAGGTGGCTTTCGGGTGACATGGGTTTGGCGAACAGCCGTCTTCATCTGTATAGTCACACAAATTTTATAAGTTGCAAATACTGTAAATGCAGAAACTTTCGCGGTGGTTTAATAATCGCGTTTTTCGCGGTGGTCGCTTCACCACCGCGAACATTTTTCCATAGCAGTGCATGTTGCTACCGTGAACTTAAAACCACCGCGAAAAGTCCCTTTTCCCACTAACGCGAAATTAAATCCCCGCGAACTTAAATGCATTTACAGTACGTGAAGCTGTTTTAGATCTTAGAGTGTTCTCATAATCTGGTGTTGGCTGTAACATAAAGTCAAGGTCAAGACAGAAGGAAGTAGAGTAGAAACAGTACATTTCGCTTTTATTCTTCAGAGTAGAGGAATGTTTCAGCGTTGCCTCATTGAAGAAATACCTAAGTTACATGTAGCTAAAAGGCAAGGAGACGTTTACAGCAACCGGGCGATGAGTTTATAGCAACCGGGCGATGAGATAAAAGTCTATGGACCACTTTCAATCGCGCTCAGCGTGAAAGATACAAACGTCGTTACGTCGTCGTTATACCCCCCTCACATTATATACGATCTTCGGACGTTCTTCGCGATCGCAGGAAGGTCGGCTGATTTTAAGATCTTAAGATGGTCTTGCGTATTTTTCGCCTCAAAACTGTCCCCCTCACATATACGCGAGGCTCGTGAGATCGACGGTGAATAAATCTATGATAATGAACCTCCCATGACCTCTTGCACGCGGACAAGGTAACACAAAACGTTCCTCAAAAAAGGCAAGAGATCAATAAATGTTGCTTATTTTGTTGTCGTAATCTTTTTAACCAATGAATGGAATGCGCGGGCATAATAGAAATGACGCAAGAAAAGAAAGTGTGTCACAAAGCCAGCCTACATACTACCACAGCGGCCACAATGTTAGAATTACCCTCACATTCCCAGAAATTCAATATTTGTAAACAAACGGAAGTCGGGCGAACGTCGCCCGAACGTTGCCCAACTGACGGGCGTTCGCCATCCGATTTGCGCTCGATGATTAATAACTATGTCTTTGCTCGCCTATCGGTCTTCAATCGTTGGATTGACGCAAGACTATTGACCGATACCCTTGCAAGGTACGCACGATTTGTACGCACAATCTGCGACTCGGTAACGAGCTGGGCGATTTTGGAGATTTCCTTCGACTAGTCGCATATGTTAAGAACATGTTTCGCTGCACCCCGACCGTCGTAAGACTCCTGAAAACTGCCGGCGATCCGTAAAAATCGCAAGATGATCGTGAGAACACCGGACGTCTTACTCACGAAAATGTCATTCAGAGTTCGTAAACTAGTCTTCCGATCGAATCGCGCCTATTGTGAGGGGGGTATAAGAGACCCAGGGTGGCAAAAGAGTGTAAAATGTAGAAAGTAGTACGTAAACCATCATCGGGCTTACCTGAACATGCTGGCGGTGGGTTGTCTGGCACTCCCCCGAGGCACCGGATCTCGGCAGCCCCTGACATGGCGTACCCGGGGTCGCACGTGTAGATGTGAATGTCCGGGGAATTGGCGCCGCACTTCTGCACATGAGCGTTCTCAACTTCCGCTGGTTCGCCGCAAGGCTCGTCTGCAACATATTTATGTCATGTTCAGGCATAATCATAAATGGAGAACCTGCAAGACGAGCAGATTCTTATGATCCAATGTTGAGACACTTTTTCTGAGAATGCGCTTTATTATCTCCATGAAAAATGAAGACATAGTTTTGGGTGTGTCTGTCTGTGTGTCTGTCTGTCTGTATGTTTGTGTTTCCGGATATTTGTGGTCAGCATAACTCAAGAACCTCAGGATGGATTGCCATGATATTTAGTATGTATGTAGGTGTTGGAAAGATGAAGGTCAAGGTCAATTTTGGGCCCCCTGGTATATGACCTTGGTACTGCAGCAGATATCCCGTTTTTGTATCTTTTGACCTGGATGTGCTATGATCTTGATTTTTTGGTGGTAGATAGCTTGTTGGTTCTGCTTTGCACCTCTATTTCCTAAAAGCAACTCGGAACGCTGTGTATGTGTCCCTAATATAAGGTATGCGGCTACTAATTGTGCGAAGCAAAGACACCCCAAGATTACCATTTTGGCAACGCCTCTGGGGAAGAGTCGTTTTTCAATTAAAAATGCTGAATATCCTACAGGTAATTTTACAAACGACAAAATGCAACTGCTTTACTTCAAAGCAAACAGAGCATACAGTGCCAGAAAGCACTATAGAATGATTGTTGCCGTGTCGTTAAATAGGCATGTACTGTAGTACCTGCAGGGATTTCCTCCCAGAACTGCAGGTTGATACCGGGGATGTCCTCACACGCCACCATGTCGGCCACGTCAGTCAGACGGAACACGTCACGTGGCAGCCGCGTGATCCCGGTGTTGTCACAGATGACGCGCGCTAGTGTCACTCGACTGATTTCGGCACGCTGTGCTGGCGTGAAGACACCATCACTCTGATACCAGAACCTGAAAATGGAAGACATTAGTATATGATGAGACTCACTTTAGATAATACAAAAGCTCAGATTGCATCCATAGCTTTGAGTATTACATTCTCCTAAACAGAGAAATCCAACGGCACCAGCAAACCGCCTATTGTCTGTACTCTGCTATCTCAACCGTCACCATCAGTTCCTGTGGGCGTCGCCACAAACCAGCTGACAGAGAATCAGAGAACAGGACTTTCAGTTTTCAAAAGGGATATCGCATCTTATATACGTAAACTCATTAGTATTTATAAGCAGGGCGGTCAGGAACTGATAGTGACGGTTGAGATAGCAGAGCATAGACGATAGGCGGTTTGCTGGCGCCGTTGGATGTGTTTGCGTAGGAGAATGTATTACTACGTGACAAATCTGTCATTTTTGCATTACCTGTCCCCGTCGCGGAGTGCCTTGAACTGCTCCGCCATCATGCACCTGAAGGTCGGCCCAACTCTCGCGCCATCCTCGTGATCCTCCAGCAAGGCCGCAGGCCAAAGGTCAATGTTGTTGACGTCACCATATACGTCAGCCAGTTTGCCACGTACGTCTGAGTTGGAGATCTCACCAGACAGGTCGTCAAAGGATTCTGTGAATGAAAATTAGACAAAACGCATGTTGTAGCGGTTAGATTTTTGGTACATCTAAGGAATTTAGAGTGTTCCGATTGAGCCCAATCATTAAGTTTCCGGTCGAAGACTTTGTACCCCTTTCCTATATCCCACTGATTCAATGCTTCCACTTTCCCTTCATCCGCGCGATTATCAAGAATCGGATGGAAATGGGAACGTCGGTTCTTTATAGATATTCTTTGCTAGACATTGTAACAAAATGTGTCCATCTGTCGTTGGGGTTCGTCTTCAGAGATAAAACAACATTCACCTGATCTTCTCAACTTGAGTAAGATACTGAGGCCATTGATATGTCATTCTACAAAATTTACCAGTAAGTTGAGTGACCAAATGCATTAGCTAGCTACATATGGATATAAATACGTAAACATCCTTCACCTTTTTCCATCCATGCGCTAGGCACGAAAACTGATACTTAAGCACGCTTAAACCTAACGTAAAGGATACTTAAATGTACTCTCATCTCACCTGCCCGAGGAAGGTTGCAGAAGACTCTCCAGTCGTTGTAGAAAGGAAGACCATGGTCACGGCCGCGCTGAGTGTTCAGAGAGGCCAGATCCAGCGCTATCTGGTTCATCAGCGCGAAGAGTTTCTGGGAGAGCTCCTCGTGCATTACCTAGGAAAGCAGCAACAACAGCAAACTAGTCTTGAATGTAGTTAATGACACATTCACATTCTCTCTCATCCATGTTCAGACATTGATATTTGCAATTGATGTTTGCAACAAAGGTAGAGCTACAGTCATAGTTTGCCTTCATAAGGACTGTGGCACGTTGGCGGCGTCGCTGCACACTAGTGGGAGTATCATGAAAAACGTACAAGTATCTGACTAAAAAATAACAAAACACGCAATGCGTTAAAAGATTCGACATCAAATTTATTGAGTGCTCCATCAAATAGCTCGGCAACCTGACCGCACCATCAGAGAAATACCCGCCTATCATGATAGCAACAGGCTCTGTTAAGCTAAGGGCACAACCCGCCGTACGTGCAAATACGTGCTTTCTACGTGCCAAAACGTGGGAATCTTTTGGAATCCGTAAGTGGTAAGTACCGCCTCCGTACGAACTCGTAGGGAATCCGACGGATTTTGGAGCACGCAGACACGCAGTAGAACTTTACGTGCAGGCAAAACTTTGTGTGCCATCGGGCTGCGGATTCGCCCCCCGTACGTGCCAGTACGGACGACGCGCTTGCCCTGTACAGCCTGAACGTTTTCAGAAATACGTGGCGGACGTGGCCTCCCAAAAAAACGTACGGACAAATTGCACGTACGGTGGGTGGGGCCCTTAGCTTTAAAGGGGCAGGTCTGTGTGCACAGGTTTGAGCACAACCTGCTTCGAGTTATCCGGGAAGATTGCACAAAGCAATAAGGATAATATGATGGTTATGGATTCCCTAGCTGTTGCCCTACATGTAGTTGAACTACATATCATATATTATTAATAGGAATAGAGAGATTCGGGACCAATATTTTGGGGTGGATAGGTAACTGTGTTGTTGTAGCTTCATGCCACAACAAAGCTGACCCAGTGAAGAAAATGTGTGCTAAGATAAGTCCTTACGTCTGTAGGAGTGACCAGCTTGGCGGATCCTCCGATGAGTCCCCTCACCACCGGGTCTATGCCGCTCTCTCGCATGATGCGCCACGGCGAGAAGAAGGCATCGTGGAGTGCGACATTCCCGATTACCGGGTCCTCCTCGTAATTCTAAGACCAGAAATACGGAAACGCGTTTTATTTTGTCTACCTTCTGTTCCTCAGTTTCTGCGAAGAATTTGAAGTTGTTGGACAAAATCCGGAAGTGAGGCCGTGGATGATACAGACTAAGGCCTACGTCACATTACCTTGGGGCCCCGCACGGTGTCTAACCGATGGCAACAATTGTCCTGTTTATTGACCGGAGAACCCGTCAGCTGCCCTGGCGGTGTTCCTCGGTTGCTCAACGGATGCAATGGTTTGTAATGTAAGAAGGTTGGGCCTCTGTCCAGGCGGGTAACGTCGGGGGCCCTGTCGATGTGTTCACGATGAGTTGACGGATTGGATTTGGCGTATTTTTCTGCCCGGGCCCCTGGTTGATTTAAGTCCGACTTAAGATCAACCGGGGCCCCTCCCGAGCCCTAAAGTAGCCCGGAAGCCATCGGGGGTCTTACGGAGCCCCGCCCGAAAGTAAAAAAAAAATCAGCCCCTAACCTACCCGTCCGGGCCCCTTTGTGGAAATGTGACGTTAGCTTAAACATGGATTGATATGCAATAATGGTTGCGGGCGGAGGAGTGTCAGTCTGTCGTTCAGAATAGTTAGTACTTACCTCATCAAAACGCCTGACCGTTCCGCTTATGGCGGCGTGGCCGAACCTGAAGGCGGCAGTCGCGAACTCGTTCCGGGTCGAAGGGTTCACGTTTGGGTCGTAACCGGTGTGTTCCCCCATCTGGTCCATTCCTGGATAATGATTTTATATTTAACAGAAGTATCTGTGAGATTCTACTCTTTGTATCTAGAGCTTGCTCAAAACCTGGTCGGCAACTAAGTTCAGCAAACCCCGACTAGAACACAGAATAATGTCGGTTTAAGTTAAAGGTAGCAAACCTCCCAATGGCTTATTCATACCAAGCTCAAAACTACAATTTAGTTGCCACAAGGCGGTTGTAGCTGATGTTGGAGCCATTTGGGTGTAACAGCCTTGTAATAATGATAAATTACCTCACCTCTCTGACCAAGGATTTTGGGGAGATACTCGGTGAAGGTGATGTGCTGCATCTCCGAGCCGACGATCTTACGGGCCTCCTGGTAGATCTGTTCTCCGTCCCAGTGCGGATTGATACTCTTCAGCTCCCGGGCGAGTCGGTTGTGCTCGCGGACCCAGGTGGTGTGTGATGCGATCAGCGTGTTGACCTCATTATTCCGAGTGTCGCCCGCAAGGAAGCATGGAACGATGTCCCCTCCATTTGGATCCTTAAGTGTAGTTTGTTAGGTCATATAAATGAGGGTGGTTGACATGAAATGACTGCATTTAGTCTAGCGGGTTATTGAAATGATAGCCAGAATTAATGTGTCAATCTCGTAGTTAAGATTTAAGGCCTAGGTCCCAATTAACAACCACTGGCCCGACCGGGTAGCTTTCGCAAATGAAAAATATTATTAGAAAGGAAACAAAATACACAAAGTAAAAAAAAAATAGTCATGAGCATAATTTCTGTATTTTCCTTGGTAAACACCGTTATATTTCACTTCCACAAACATCCCGGCCGGGCCCCGTTTCGGAAATAGGACCTAAACCTAATCAACACTTGTCTAAACAGAGACGATCCTTTTACCGAGATTCATCGTCCTCTTGCTAAGTCATAACTGTCTTAGGCTGTTTTATGTCACGAGTGCTCTGATTGGTTCCCACTGACCTGATTGCAGGAGGACACCTCCTCGTCCTGGAAAGGCAGCAGGTCCATTCCTGAGCTGATGTCTGCTCCCTCCTGAACCCGCAGCAGACCGTCATTGGTGCTCAAGTCTCGTAGTCTGACAAAAAGACGAATAACAGTTATCACATATCAATGATGTGAACCAAACAGCTCCGGCTCTCCGAAACTGAGATAATTAAAAACATAGCATACTATATATGTTGGGGCCAGGGGTGGGTACCGATAAAGAAAATAAATTGAGGTCCAGAGTATATTAAGTCCGGACCTGATTCAGTATGTGAAAACTTGCGAATTGACGGTACTCAAAACAATGGTCCATTTCACTACAAGGAAATCTTGTTTTGTGGAGAATTCGACTAAGACTGGCGTTTTAAGATCCTATGAGCTCGAGGCATACTGCCTCTGTAGTATTGAATTTAAAACTTGGTATAAATGTACTCTACTTCGGTCTTGTTATTTTCGTCGAGCGGTAAGCGCCAAAGCATGTGAATGCCTGATCAAGTAATCTGTTCATTTTCCAATAGGTCCAATATCCGGTCCACCTGATTTTTTCAGGTCCGGTTTTTCCGGACCGGTCCAATAAGAAAAACCGGTTTTGTACCGGTACCACCACCCCTAGTTGGGGCTAAAGCCATGCGAAAACTCGTATATCACCTCCTGCGAAAACCATGCGAAAACTCGTATATATTGACGCAAACATAAACGCAACTTCAAAGTGCTACTTATAATATTATTCTTTGTTCGGTTTCGCGATTTGCAGTGCAACGCACTTGTGTCATTTTGCAGAAAAACTGTACTGGATAGCTACCATTTAGAGTGCGGCATGTATTTACGTCATCGTAGAATACGCATGCGTGGAAGTAGAATCGTGGGATACGACATATTCATCTTTTGTTCTGAAAACGGAAGTGTGTGCACCATAAGAAATTTTCGGAAACCTGTGAGTCTGTGCATGTTTGGGATTATGCCATAAAAGTACATTCCAAGTCCTTTGGAAACTCACGACTGTGCAACGTCGAGTGTCGAGCCGTAGACGTTGGAGGCGTCGATGAAGCTGGTGACTTGGTTGATCTGTTCGCGGGCGATGGCGGTGTTGAAGAGTGAGGACGTCTCTCCTGTCCCGCACACGGCGCTGGAGCGGGTGAACGGCATACAGGCCTAGGTAGCACAGGGAAATCACAGATACTCATTCTACCTAGAAGACATTGTTCTATGCCTTATTCACAATATTAATGTTGTTGGATCAAGTAGAATATCGAATCCCGCACCTTCTCCAGAACGTTGTCTATGCGGGGGTCGTCATCAGGAATGGGGATGGGGAAACACGGCATGATGTTATCACAGGTCTCTTCACACGAGGTCGAGTTCATCCTGAAAAGAACAACGGATAAAAATGGAAGCTAGAACATGTCATTGAATAAAAACGGTTGGCAGTGAGTCAAGGATTAGCATGCACATGTAAGGCCGGTGGTTGATGAGTAGAAGAGGCAATAGCAAGGTCGGCTTCTATTGTGCAACTGATGGTTTATGTAATTCGTTGGATGTATCATTGATTGGTCAACAGTGTTAACGTACCACAAATCAACAGTAACAGTGACAGTCATTTTACACTCCACTTACGAAGGCAAAGCTTTGAACGGTGCTGACTAACCCGGGTGTGAACATGGTACGCCCCACAGCGGTTGCTGTTAGATCTGTATCGTGGTCCAGGAACTGTCCCCACTGTGTCAGCATGTGGGTGTAGTCAGGATCGTCCACGTTTTGTGCTGTGGTCATCAGCTATGTATATAAACAATGACTTATTCCAAAATGTGAAATGATGCTTTATGGCTTGGTCACATAGGTCGTGCAAAAGTAGTACGATCGCTAACTTCGGGCCTTTTGGAGGGTAAATTGTATGTCTCCTGCAAAGTTCAACTGTCTTGGTACACAAAAAGCTGTTTTGGACCGGATCCATGTCGGTTGTTGGTTCTGTCACGGCCTGCTTGAAAATTCTATGGCATCAAAATCGTACGACGATCGCACGACCTATATGACCGGGCCCTTAGTCACTGGCCCTGGGTCTCATTTTATGGTAACAGGAATCAACATCTGTTGTAATGTGGTTGTCTTATTGCAGGGAAAAAGCTCGCCCGACGAGTCTGCGAGCTCCAATTTTCGGTGAAACGACCGGAACACCGGCGCCCTCTCGATTATCGCGCGATTTAAAAAAAAACGGTAGCGATCTTTACTTGTCGTAATTCCCAAAATTTCAGCGATTTTCCGAAGGCAATTTTTCTGAGATCTTTGGGGTAGTACGATTTCGTTTGAAGATAAAATGATTCGGTTCAATTTGTCGCTTCCTGTACATACGTAGCTACCTTACTAGTATTCTGCAATGTAACCATGGTTGCTGTTCAAACTACTGTTATATGACTTATATCCAGTTGATTGTCATTGTTGTTCCAAGCGTAAGACGGTGTCGCACGTGTTTAGAGACTTCAATAGTCGTTGACAATTCTTTAGCAAGTCATTCTCATCGACATGTCTATTTGATTTAGTTTCAGACATACCTTGTTGGAAACATGGCGGACACTGGGCAGGGTGAATCCGTTATACTCCCGAGACTTGTTCCAGCCCACGGGCTCGTTCCACTGATTCTCGTAGATCGGCGGCAGGAAACGCTTAAAGGGCGTGAGTGAAGAGCCCCACAGCGGATTCTCCCTGTTATTGCAGGTTCCGTCGATGGTGCGGTACTTGCTGGAGAGGCAGTCAGAGGAACAGTTGACCCGGGTCACGGAGCGTGCGCAGCCGGAGAGAGAGGCGATGGTGTTGAGCTGCTCTGGGGAGATTAGACTGCTAACTGCAGGAAGGTCTGTGTGATAGGAAAAATGTTTTTAAGTTCTTTTCCGTTGTTTTTTAAGAGGCGGTTTGTTAGGAAATTGCCCCTCACGAAGCATGGACAAGATGTCAAATCTGATGCACATCATATATTAAAAAGTGGTCGTTTTCATTCACTACCTATGATTCTTCCTGTAAGGTGAATTATTTACCTTCGATCATCTTAGTCACGCTACGTCTAGCATTGACCTCCTCTCCCACCAGCTGAATGGTAGTCTCCGCAATCTTCCCCGCCCGGGCTTCACGCTGTGCTCCAGGGCTCATCTGTCCGAACATGCTTAGGAAGTCAAACGGCGTCACTACTCTGAAAATTTCCACAAAAAAAGAGAAAAGAAACACAAAAATCATTTTCCTAGAAAAGGTTGCCTCTACAATCACTAGGCTCAGAACTTACCGCGAATCAACACACTTCGTATGGACCTTTCGACCGATTCCTTTACCTGGTAAGAATATGTTGTACTGTGGGTAAAGCAGGGACAAACAACATCATTGCCATGACAACATCGTTCAGATCGGACACAATGCACATGCGCCACAGTTGCGTTGCCATGGTGGTAATGTTATTTGCCACCATTGCGAGCCAGCAAACATTAGGGTATGCCAAAAGGTTCATGGTAAACGCTGTACTGGCTCATACTGTTCATATATATCAGAGAAGACATGAACTCCTTATCCGGTGTAAAATCTCACTAAGCCTTGACATGAACGTCTAGAATCACATTCTTCCAGCTTTTAACCAAGAAATTTGAAGTTGTCCCTGAGAGAGGCCCCTGTGGCCTGGTAATTAAGGATAAAGTTACATTTCCACAAAGTGACCAGGCTGGGCAGTTTTAGGGAACGAATAGTACGATATAGAAGACAACAAAAACACAAAAAGGACCAAAAAGATCAACAGAATGCATTGTGCATCTTCCTACGCATAAATGTTAATCTTTCCTTTCCGCAAATAGCCCGGCCGGGCCCCGGGTAAGAAATGTGACGTAAGCCTAACACAGTATATTCCTCTTCTTCCTTACCTGTTTGGGTCATCGTGTATCTCCTTATTTCTGTTAATGACCGTGTCCACACGCCTTGTAGCTTCATTCAGGCAGTCCATGACGAAGCGGTCGCCGGGAAAATGCTCTTCCGGATCCAGTAATACTAAGAGATAACATGACGTGTATATTATTGTACCATTTTCCTCGCATACATCTCCATAGTATATCTCGCATAGTCAAATTCATAACGTATTGATATAGGTTGGGCTACATCCGAACATTTGTCACGGTCTAAAGAATGTATAGCATGATATATCGAAGAGTGGACTGGTAAGAAAAATACGCAGCATATCATTCCAACTGCGCATGCGCAGCGAAGGGTATTATGGGTGGTAGGGTTTTGAAGGTGCCAGAGAGATAAACAAAACACGTCTATATCAAAAATGGTTTGCACAAAAACTGTTTAAAAGCTACGGGCCTTTACCTCTGGCTTATTACCCCAAATTCATCTGCTTCTCATTTGCATGCGCAGTTGGAACCATGGACAGGATTATTGTAGGCAAAATCACAGTATAAGTTGTTTACAGACAGGAGGGTCTAACTCTGGGGGACACAGAGATAAAACTACGTAGCATAGCTTTAAATAATGGAAATCATGGTAGAAAGAGGCGGTCAAAAATCACCTGCCTGAGTTTTAGAACATAAAAAAAACTTACGTTGGCATGGTTGTTCGGCCTCGTAAGTGTAATTTGAGCGCTAAACCAGGAAAAAGTTTACGACAGAAACACGTGAAATATGACCATAACATACATAGGGACCTTTTGACCCCTCTTCACTGCCTGTAAAGAACATCAAAACACCTAACTTCTAGAGCTTACTCCAACCACAAACATTGTCAAAATCTTTTTACAACACAATATAGAGGTAAAAATCATTACCTGTGATATGCAGCTGCAAAATCCAAACATTTCCCAAGAAAAAACATTCTACAGGTACTTTTGCTAAGCATATGCTAGAAGTTGGAATACCGAATTTTGTACTACAGACTGTCGAGCGACTATCTATATATGGCTCTACAACTCACCACAAGTCTCCTTGTAATCCGGACAGCAGTCATCCCTGTACGTACAGTCAGGCTCGCAGTAACATAATTTGCCATCGCCTGTTTTTGTGAAGCAGTCAGTAACGCCTTTATCACAGCACCTGTAGCCACGGCACTGCGCTTCTACCGACTCCAACAGGCTCGGAATGAAAAGTAAATAAAGGGGCAACACAGTGATTGGCGACATGGCTACCTACAGGACAAATGTAATCACGAAAAAACGATGGTAAGTGTACATTGAATTCGAAGGCTTTAAAAGACCAACTTGGTTGGGATGCAAGGTGAATATAGGGACATGTTTGTAACCATGTGCGGCATATCCACTAAGCTAGCGTGGCAACTTTTGTAATTTCTGGTTGACGGAGACGGTAGTAAAAGTAGCACTGCTTGTTCTTGTTACCATTAACTTGCTAAACTTGTCTCAAAAAGCTTTGAAATTGTAGTTTGGCTGATTTTTTTCAACCTTTATTTAGCCTTGATTTACATACAAAGTAATCCCTTCGGCCTGAGCCGGTTTTCAAGGGTTCAAGGTTTGGAGGAGGTGAAAGTGGACGGTGGATTGTGTTAGACATCGAGGTAGACAATTTACATTTTTGTCTTGCGAA
The DNA here is from genome assembly GCF_000003815.2 of Branchiostoma floridae. Lineage (NCBI taxonomy): Eukaryota > Metazoa > Chordata > Leptocardii > Amphioxiformes > Branchiostomatidae > Branchiostoma > Branchiostoma floridae. Next base: position 9,155,142 of record NC_049980.1, on the reverse strand, counting down.
CTTATATGCTCCAAATGATGACTGTCCGTCCTTTTTTAAGGAATTAGAAGAAGCTATAGATACATTTGAGATTAGTAATGAACATTTAGTTGTGGTGGGAGATTTTAATACAGTGCAGAATTCAGACATGGATAGATCAGGTGCTCGACTTCGAAATTATCACCCTAACGCACTAGAAGCTATTTCGGAGCTAAAAGGAAAATTTGACTTGTATGATGTGTGGCGTTTTAGAAACCCTAATGTTGTTCGATATACGTGGCGTCGGGGGCTCTATGCTAGTAGACTAGATTATTTTCTGATATCCTTTTCATTATTAAACAGAGTTAATAAGTGTTCTATTGCACACAAATTAAGATCAGATCAGATCACAATCTAATCACCTTGTCTTTTGTTACGGCGGACTTCCCGCGAGGGCCTGGCTACTGGCAATTTAATCAATCCCTTCTTGATGACAAACTTTTTCTTGTACAGACCAAACAAATTATGTCAGAATTTTTCGAAAATAATGTCAACACCGCAAATCCTCAAGTTGTTTGGGATGCGGCGAAGTGCTTTTTTCGTGGTCACTGTATTAAATTTAGTAGCTGGAGAAAGAAACAATACCTGATGAAAGAAAAAGAACTTATTGACGAAATTAATATGTTGCAGAGTCAAATTGATAGTGCCGCCTCTCCCCCACCCGCCCAACTAGAAGAATTAAATCATAAACAAAAGTTATTAGAATCTTTATATAATGAACGTCTTAATGGTATCTTGTTAAGGTCTAAATCACGTTGGATGGAGCTGGGGGAAAGGTGCACCAAATATTTTATAAATCTAATCCACCGTAATTATACAAGAAAAAATATACAACGACTCAAAAGGCCCTCGGGTGAGGTAACATGTAATCCAAAAGACATTCTTTCTGATCAGGTTAATTTTTATTCTGCACTTTACTCTTTTGAAGATATTCCAATGCCTCTTTCTGATGTAAATTGTGCTGTTTTTTTCCCCGAGGACTACGATAAACGTTTATCAGACGAGCAACAGCAACTTTGTGAAGGTCTAGTAAGTGAAGAAGAATTGAAAAATGCAATATATTCATTTCAGGCTGGGAAATCACCAGGGCTTGACGGTATACCTGTAGAAGTTTATAAGAATTTTTTTGATGTCTTTAAAAAGCCTATGTTAACTTGTTTTAATTATTCGTTTGTTAATGGATATCTGTCAGAAACTCAAAGAAAAGGATTGATTTCATTGCTACTCAAAAAAGACAGTAAAGGCATAGACAAGGACCCAACCGCCATGGGAAATTGGCGCCCGCTTACCCTTTTAGGTTGTGACACGAGAATACTTTCAAAATGCATATCTCTTAGAATCAAACATGTAATCACGGACATAATTGGAGAGGATCAGACTGGGTTTATTAAGGATAGGTATATAGGCGACAACATTAGAAGATTATTAGATACAATAGAGCATTACGATCAAGAGAACAAACCTGGGTTAATATTTGTAGCTGATTTCAAGAAAGCATTCGATTCGTTGAGGTGGGATTTCATGTTTAAATGTTTAGAATTCTTTAACTTTGGTCCACAACTAATTAAATGGGTAAAGGTTTTATATAAAAAAACAGCGAGTTGCGTTATAAACAATGGTTACATTTCAGACCCCTTCAATTTATATCGCGGAGTTCGCCAGGGATGTCCATTGTCCCCTTATCTTTTTCTCGTGGCGGTGGAGGTGCTTGCTATTAAGATCAGGTCTAATCATTCCATACGGGGATTAAGGATATACGAAAAGACTACAAAGATATCACAATATGCCGACGATTCAAATTTTCCGTTCGAACCAAAGTTAGAATCATTTTATGCCTTGTTGTCTGATTTAGAGCGTTTTTCCAACATCTCAGGTCTTTCTTTAAATGTAGATAAATGCAAAATATTACGATTAGGCCCCTTGAAGTTATCTAATTTTCGTTTGCCCACCCATCTACCGATACAGTGGGTTGACGGGGATGTCGACCTTCTAGGCATCAATATCCCTGTTGATTTAAACTTAATCACAAACGTTAATTTCGAACCCCGTCTGGGAAGACTAGATAGATTATTACGCCCTATGAAGAATAAATATTTGTCCCTGTATGGTAAAATTGTTATTATTAACACCTTGGTGGTTCCCCAGTTTACGAATTTATTTCAAGTGTTACCATCCCCTAATGATTCCTTTTTCAAAGAATATGAAAAGAAGATATTTTCTTTTATTTGGGACGACGGTCCGGAACGAGTTGCACGGAAGGTATTATACAATGAATTTGAAAACGGAGGACTTAATTTAAAAAACTTACGTGCATTCAACACTTCTATAAAAGCTTCATGGGTGCCTAAACTTTATTCTCATCCCGAGTGGTTCTCCTCTTGGGTAACAGTCTTCCACCCTCAACTTAGTCATAGTTTATTTCCCTTTTACCAGTTGTCTTCGGAAAAACCTTTGTTTAAAAGGATTTTTTTCTGAAGTGTTTATGGCCTGGTTCAAATTTCAGCAAGAGCCCACGACGCCGGCAAATATACGACAGCAAGTAATTTGTTTAAACTCTAATATTATCATTGATGGTAAAACTGTTTGTATGACTTCTTTTCTGAATAGAAATATCTATTTCATAAATGACTTGCTATCCCCGAACGGTAATTTTATGTCTTATGATGAGTTCAGTATAAACTACCCAAATGCTTGTGACCAACATAGATATCTACAACTTATTTCAGCTATTCCCGGTAAATGGAAAAAAATACTTAGCACTGAGAAGCGGAAAGACCTTGTGTGCCTGCCCTTTCAAAAAAATTATAAATGGTTACGAAACATAAAGATCAACAAAAGCATGTATATCTACTTTCTTACGTCCATGAACGAGGTCAGTGTTGCACATAATACTAGACTTTCTTGGTTTTATTATTTCGATAAAGATATACCATGGCGGGAAGTATTTACAAATTTATATAGATGCACTATTGATCCCGGTACTAGATATTTTCAATATCGTTTAATCAACAAATTTTTACCTTGTAACAGAATTTTACATATATGGAAATTGGTAGATTCTAGCTCCTGTTCTTTCTGTAACGATGATGTAGAGTCCTATATTCATGTTTTCTGGGAGTGTCCACACGTAGTACCTTTTTGGAATGAGGTAGAGAGTTGGCTACAAGTACAAACTTCTATAGACTGTAACCTTAACCCCTTTATAATCATATTTGGAGATACATGTCAAGATACGACCCCCCTAAAAAATTTGATTATTTTGTTAGGCAAAGTTTTCATTTTCAGGTGTAGACGTTTAAAAACAATAAACTTCCAGGCCTTTAAAAAACTGATATCTACTTTTGAAAAAACGGAATGTCTTATTGCATCTCGGAGAGGAAAGCTGGAGAAGCATCGGGGTAAGTGGGGAACCTTGTGTTTAATTTGATTTTGTTACAATAATAATATGATAAGATGGTACGATGTATTTACATAATAATGCTAAAATGATGATAATGTTATAATAATTGTTTGAAATGTTGACATGTGTAAATGACCCAATTTTCACATATGAGGTAAACTATGATAATGATATGATATAATGTGTTACATATATGATATAATGTGTTACACATAATATTATGGTGAACTGATACGATGTGATGATTTGATAACTAAAATGATAACGAGTATAATGACATAATAACAGCTACATGATATGTACATGATGTCTTGATATGTAAGGGATGGAGGCTCTGCGTTGTTCTGTATTATTATTCATCATTGACAATAAAAAAAAAAAAAAGGTTTGGAGGAGGTCAAGAGGTCAATCCATAACGCATAGTTATTTACAATAATACAAAAAAAATGCTATTCCATAATCGTGTTCCCTTAGTCAGTCCATAGTTTTCTTAGTTTTCTTTTCATAGATTCTTATCCTTTTCCATATAAGAATTAGCATTCAGTCTTGTATCATTAGAAGGTCGGTCATTTTCCTCTGTGTAGGCACTCTATTGACAATAACCATGTATTGGAGCGGAGAGAAGCTGCAGCTGAATATTGTGGTGGGTACTTGGGATATCAGTGCACAATTCACCGCTTAAAAATTCGACATTGCATGGACATTCGGCGTCAGTCTGACGATTCAAATCGATTTTAAAAACCTTCAAAATTCGGATGATGGTCACTATAGCACTAAAACTAAGAATAGATTAATTTCCAAGCCTCTAGCAATACGACAGGGTCTATTCTAGGCTTAAATTAAGACCCTCTGTCGATCGCCCGACCTTCCAGCGATCCAGGAGTACCCCCGAAGGTCGTCTACAGTGTGACAGGGGTATAATTAATGACATGATATATACTGTATAACGCCTTTGGCTTACCGAGAACGTTATTATTCATGGCAATCCATTCACAGCTTCTTAAATCAGAAAAAAAAAACAACACAAAATACAAACACAAACCTAAAACTACATACGCCATCGAAAATAGACTACACGATGTCCTTGGCCAAATAACCGAGTACGTTATCAGTGCAATCCATTCATTCAAATTTCACATTGTCGAAGGCCGAATTAATCACCAAAAGGTCAATGAAAAATCGCCGGAGACTCAAGGCTATTTCCCACCTGAAGATTTAACCCTTCACGTTGAAAGGGGCACCTGAAAGATTTAGTCGATCTATAAAATGATAGAGAGAACACCACTTCCGGGCGCGTCACCGTCAAAAATGCCACACAGAGCTCGCAGACTAGTCAACACGCCGGTCAATTTTCATGCCGTGTGACTAGGTAAATATAGCACGAAATTAAAAAAAAACAAACTAATATGTTCACAACTATGTTCACGGTTATAGAACACCTCTAAAATCTAGAATTCGTATGAAAAATATGCCCCACCTGATCCATATAAAATGGGCGATAATCTTGAAAATAGTTCAGTGCTGACCTTTCTACAAAATGAACCTTAGAGACAGTACAATGCTACACCTGGCACGACACTAATTGAGGACAATTGCACGTACCAGTCTGTCCACTTCTGAAGATGTTTAACTACTGAATGGTCACATCTGACGTACACGATTCAGGTCGTTAGGGGTCGAAGACATTACACACATGTACAGTGCTTTACAAGGCATGGAAAGACAACAAGGTCAAGGAATTCTAGTTCTTAAAATACTACATTCTTAGACGTTTGTGTCAAGTCATGCATACTTTGACGTTAGGTGCAAGTGACTTTCACAGAAAGTTGGCTATCTACATTGTAAGCAACAATACCTTCAATCCGGTGGAATTAAATGGTGGTCTACGTGCATCAAACCATCAAAATAATGGCAGTAGTCTGGTGGAAAGGAATGATATTCTACGTATCCAGGCCTGCATTAGACCATGCAGTATGAAATCGGTGGAAAGAAGCAATCAAAGAACATACCCGACATAGGATATCAATTCAGGTATGTCCACACCAACTAATGACATAGAACAAACATTTAGTATACAAAAAAAATTGCAACCTTGTATTACAGAGGAGGTCAATTCACGGTAGTGTCACCAATTGTAGTCTGTTCAGACACAATTACCTGAACGCCAAAGGCGTTGTGACGTCAAAACTACGCTACAGTGTGCACCGCGCCTGACTCATATTGTCTCTGTCCCACTTTGTCTTTGAGGTTTGTGTACCCAGTGTGAAATCAAATCACTTGACTGACAGTGTAAGATAATGGACTTTGATATAGTGCAGTGCCGACCCAACGGGTACGAGGTTACATACTTATCTAACAGACGAACTTAGGTTTAAGGTGAATTAAGGACAGATAGTTATATTCGTAGACTTTCATAATTATGTGCTATGTGTACACTAAGCTTTTTCTAGTTAGCGAAGACAGTTGTTTAAGAAGTCTGTGTAGCCAGTGTGAAATCGTTGGACTGTCGGGTATGTAATTATGTCATTATGTGTCAAATCATGGACATGGTGCATTGACGACCCAACAACACGCAAGAGGTAACATACTTGTCCAACCCACGTGTCGGCATCTCACTCCATGCAACTGACCCCATGGCCATCTCACTTATATCCCTTAACCTCATGGGGTCATCACTGGGGACACCAGGGATTATACAGCATTTACCCTACAAATCACTGAAATGTAGGCTTGTTGATTGACATGTTACCATGCATTTTTGTTCTGTTGTAGTTAACGAGGGGCATTCAAAATGTCCCGGTCTAACCCGGAAACGAGGTGTTAGTCAAATGTCGGCGTGAACTATAAACTGTGATGCTTTCAATGCCCTTCAAAATTAAAATCATTGTGATAATTTCGGACATGCTACGTCATTGTCAGAATAACTTATATCCCCCTTCCACCAGGACGGTGCTGTGTTTTTTTTGTCCTCTCAGTCACACTTTTACATGCTGTATGGTATACCCAGTATGAAATCAAAGGTTACAGATATCCTATTTAGGTCGCAGTGAGAGCGCATGCATCGCAGTGAGAGCGCATCGCGGTCGCCGTCTAGTGGAAATGGGGCCTAAAGGTGGGTTTACACCTGCGTATATTTTCATGCCGCATGAGTTCCGTTTTGACATTTTTCGACATTTTGACTAATTTCTTCAATACGCGGCCGCACGCACAAGTCGCACCTCTATCGCATCTGAATCGTCTTTAGAAAGTTTCACGAACGCAGGCAAACGAAAATATACGCCCAGTTCGTCTGATAGTTTTGGACATGCACAAAACTATCATTCGTTATGGATGCGCAATACAGTGGTCCCACGTCGGTCCATTGCGCTATGAAGACGCTACATGTTTGCGCTTTACACGCAGTAATACGCGGAAATCGCGGTAATGCGAGTACATAGCGTTCTTACAGCGCAGACACAACGCACCATGAGCGACCGTATAATGAATGCACACATAGATCACGATTTAGTACCGTGCGTTCTGCGATCGCTTTGCGCATACTACGCGTACTGATAGCGTGATCGACGCACACTCCAGATTTGGAATAAATACGAAGGTGCATCTGACTCCAGACAAAAAAAATCATCTCAAGATGTATATAACTTTATTGCACAACAATTGTACGAGGTACAAAGTATGGCATCTACATAACTACAGTGCTTATAGCACTGTAGTTATGTAGATGCCATACTTTTATCTACATAACTACAGTGCTTATAGCACTGTAGTTATGTAGATGCCATACTTTGTACCTCTTAACTTTAGTTAAGGCTTATCTAACTAATACAGGAGTTGTATTATGGGATAAGTTTCTTACAATCATTGGAGGCTTTTACAATCATTTGGGGAATTTCTAATGTCTAAACCTTCTTTGATATATTTTCCTATATCTGCCATGCAGGGATTGTCACATGTCATTATGTATTTGAATTTGCACTTCAGGTCCATTTGGATAAATCCTTGTGTACAAAATGACAGCCTTCTGTATAGAGAATTGCGTATATCGGAATATTTGGGACATACAACCATAAAGTGATATTCGTCTTCTATTAGCTCTGGACAGAATGGACAAACCCTCTGGTCGATAGGGATTTTTTGGAATCTTCCGGTTTATGATGTCAGATCCAGGCCAGGACTGACGAATGTGTACCGGGGGCATGGAGAGATGGTCACAACTTGCAGGACACCATGAATGCAGGACACTGGTCCCAACAGAGCCTCCAGGGACGGGAAGATGTAGAGGAACCTGCTCAAGCACTGGGTCAATTTGTGTGACACACGTGCCATTTTGTGTAACAGATATTTGACTTAATTTGCTGATAATGGCACTTTTTTTGTGTGTAGAACCACATGATATAAAGGTGCAATGTAGAGCCATATTACAACTTTGAAAGAGGGCGTAAGGTTTCATAATTGTTTAATTTACGTGTTTGATAAAGATCTTGAATACGTTTTGTGGTGTGTATGAGTGTGATTTTTATAGTAGTTGAAATACTAAGATGATAGGGGAAATCATTTAGGACAAAGTGAAAACAAACACAATCTTAACAGTGCACATAATTTCTTAAGGTAAATGATGGCCCACATTTCTGTAAAAGCACAGTGTCACTGCTTTACTGCTTCGCAACTGAATAAAAAAAATCTCTTCACTGTTTACTTGTCAATGTTCTACTTGCACTGCCTGTAAACAAAGGCATACGTAGTACAAAGGGTTCCTCTAACAAAAATACTCTATTGGCAATGCTCGCAAACAAAAGTATATGCAACACAAACTGTTCCTCTGACACACCTGAAATGCGTTTGGAATGCAGTTAGCACCAGGTGCGTCAGGCATGCGGTCGGTAGACGTTGTGTGCGTCCGGAAAACGCCCAACATACGTACCCCATACGAATCTATTCGCAGTACGGAAAATTTTGTTGCGCATTTCAGTTGCAATCATACGCATCTCATGCGAAATGAAAACGCTGAAGTCGTAATTTAAACGCCAGATGGGCTCGACGTACAATTTAATTTATTCCAAAAAAATTCCAATTGTTGGGCGTTCGGCCGCGTATTGACAAAATTTCATGCGGAACTCACGCGCACTTGAAAATATACGCAGGTGTAAACCCACCTTAAGTTACGTGAGAGACAAGAACAAGTGAGCTGTGACCAGGTGTACACGGGTGAATTTCATGACGCTCCCTGCTCTGCTTAGAGACAGGTACTCACATCCTTCCTTTGAAATTGATTTAAGAACACAAAGGAATACCTTAACAAAGATTTTGACAATGTTGTCAGAGATGTTATGGCACAAAGCGCAACATAAACGGACACTCAAAACTGAGAGGATGCGGTTGCGCTTTTGAGTGGTATGTTCCATTGACAATGCCTTTGTTCGAGCACGTACGCATATACCCCGAGGCGTCTCGTCAAATTGGGTATCTATGTTTTGTCCGTTGCAGAAAACATGTTGTTTTTGCTGATGCATTCTTTTTCTTCTTCTGTCAGTTATACCCCTGTCACATTATCCACGATCTTCGGGCGTATCGATGGAAGATCGGCCATATTTAAGATCGACAGAGGATTACGCGCATTTTTCACCTGAAAACCGTCCCTGTCACATATAAGCCATACTTTGTACCTTGTACAATTGTTGTGCAATAAAGTTATCATTATAAGCGAGGCTCGGGCTATTGCCACAGAATAGTCGTCCGATCGATTTTTGCCAAATGTGATAGGGGTATAATCAATCAGATCCTTGATAGGTTAGATTTAAGCTGTTTGTGTTAATATGAGCAATTTTTATAGCAAACCCTTTTTTTTTCTTGAACACAGAAGTATCAGGTGAGCCTAATGGTATACAATAGTATAATCATATCATAATTAGACAATAGTATAACCAGGTCCAAAAATCAAGTAGATTTTCTTAACTCGCACACAATACAATAGGGCGAGCCTAAGGGTATAGCATTGTGTGTGAGTAGCTTGACAAAAGGGGAAAAAATGTTGCCTTTCTAGTTACTGCTCAGTTTTGCGCCAAAATGTTGGCGGTGCCACCGCAAGCAACAGAAATATGCCGCGATAACTCAACCCCGAACTTACGCCAGCTTACCGTGTGTCTGTACATGTAGCTACTGTGCTCTTACCTGTACATCACAGTTGATCATGAGTTGCGTACTGTTTGAATGAACAGGATGTCTCGCTTTTCGACAAACAAGAGTTTAACAGTCGTTTTTGTGAACGGGTCTAAACATCTTGTTGCTGATACGCGATCGGTATCCGAACGAAAAAATGCCTTTGGCATCGGCACCCCTTATTGTGCTGCCGTGTTATCGAACTAAAAAAACAACAGTCGTTTGGCCGTCAACTTACTTACAGCTAAGGAAGGGCACAACCCGCCGTACGTACGTGCAAATACGTGCTGTCTACGTTCCAAAACTTGGGCAATCTTTTGGGATCCGTAAGTGGTAAGCGTACGAACTCGTAGGGAATCCAACGTATTTGGGAACACGCAGACACGCCGTATAGCTTTACGTGCAGGCAAAACTTTGTGTGCCATCGGGCTGCGGATTCGCCCCCCGTAGGTGCCAGTACAGGCGACGCGCCTGCCCTGTACCACCTGAACGTTTTCAGAAATACGTGGCGGACGTGGCCTCCCACGGGGCCCCCAAAAAACGTACGGACAAATTGAACCTTCGGCGGGTTGTGCCCTTAGCTTAAGCCGTAAAATGGTGCTTAATAGTATGTTAACGGCAATGTTTTACTTGTTTTCGATCCAAACGCACATTGGCGTTGGTGCGGACCGAGTTTCTCCGAGTTTCTGGGGTGGGTGGGGTGGCGGTGTACGACGTTTGTACGTGCCATGATTTTAAATCTGCCTTAATTCCCGATTTGGTGTCCGAAATTCTGTACTTTGAGTAATATTTATCATACATATTAGGGCTATTGATTCTTCCCCCGTATCTTACAATCATACTTTTTGTCATGTTTCATAGAAAAAGGTGCCAGGCTTCACAGCCAACTAGTATGAGTTATTCACCCAAAATGGTGTAAATGGGAAACGGAGTTTGTGATAATGGAATATTACGAAACCCTGACATGCAATTATTTGTCCCCTACTTCTGAAGCGACACCAAAGTATGGCATAGAAGATCTACGACCACGTATTACAGAGAGAATGTCTACTCACAGTGTTACCGACTGTAGAGTCCCTGTCGTCTGTTCAGACACGAACAACAGCATATCTGATCAAGCCCCGCCCGACACTGGTATTGTGTCTTAAAGACACTACGCATGCATATGCACAAAGAAGTCATATCTGCACCGGTACCCCCGTCTAGTCCATAGTCACTGGGCACTCAAGCGTGTGATCTTTTAGACTCAACAGAGCTTTCGTAGATCGTAAGACAATCATAAAGATATGTGGAGGACATTCTTTGTTTATAAATGATCAGTGAAGAGTGGGCAAAAACAATGCACACACACATACATGGGAAATATGGTGGAAAGAAGTACCAAAATCACCTGAAGTGAGAGAGCGAGAGCGAGATAGAGATAGATAGATAGGGAGGGAGGGAGGGAGGAAGATAGATAGATAGAGAGAGAGAGAGAGAGAGAGAGAGAAATATATATGTATATATATATCATATATATGTATATTATATATATATATATGTATATATATATATATATATATATATATATATAGAGAGAGAGAGAGAGAGAGAGAGAGAGAGAGAGATAAAGAGAGAGTTCTTAGATATAGTTCATGTTAATACCTAACCAAGATGTGACGTCTCACAATGTGTACTTAACACTGCAGAACGTACTATTGCCAACTTACGTCTCTCTACTGGAACTTTAGCATCATGATAAAGATTTGTCTACTGATGTCATTCCGACTTCAGTCATACCAGACTACTAATACTAACTATTATAATAGTACATGTACTAGTAATAACTCTACAACTCTCCCACGTTTACCCACACATTGAGCACGGAATTCTTCTTTCAGAAGCGAGCTAATTTTAAACGAGAATGGACAACCCTGACTAATTATCATTATTATAAACTCTGAGATGATCTGATGTCATTCGGACTAATCTATATGTGCAACCTCCTTGGTAATTGAAACAATTTGACGTCTTTGTGTTGTTCGTGAGACGAGATTTTGTATCTGCATCCCATTGTGTCCGCGCCGGAGGTGCCCCATTACTGTGTATTTTCTGCTCACTTTTTCGAGAAAATGATGGCCGTATGACGCCAGAGGTAACAAAAGCAAGGACATGTTCTTGGAAAACCCCAAGGTCAGGTAGCTGTGTGCGCGTGGTCATTATGTTCTGTCCCAGTTCGCCTCAACCAGGCATCCTACGGGGGTACGGGGATCGTAGAATTTGGCAAAAATGGGGACATTGGCCAGGGTTGATCACTTTTGCTCCAAAATGATGGCCGTATGGCTCCAGAAGCAACGAAAAAAAAACAAGGACATGTCCTTAGAAAACCTCAAGGTCAGGTCAAATAACCGTGTGTAATTATGTTCGGTCCTAGTCATGGTGGGTTTATGTTGAGTTGCACTAATAACACGATATTTCATTTTCATGTCGCTGTTTAACCAACGCGACCGAGTGTTTCAGTAATTTTTGCGAACGCGTCTTAACGTTTTTTTTTCGTTGAAATTTAGAGGACTGAATTCAAATATATCCAGCACAACTGTAACGTTAGGAAGTATGTCAAGTTTGCGATGGTTTGGGGGACTAAGTAGACTTTTTTTCTGGATAAGCTTTTTTGTGTGCATTTGAACAGACGAGGACAATGTGGCACTGCCATCAAGTTGAGTACTAACTTATTTTAACAGTGCCATATACACACAGAAGGTAAAGGTAGTCCTTTACCTCCCTGGCTGTAGTTAGGTACACATTTTAAATTTACACTTGGGTGAAGTGAGGAGAAGGTCGAGTAAAGTGCCTTTCCCAAGGGCACGACGTAGGGGGTACGGCGAGTATCGGACTCGGTCGAGGGATCTCTAGGTTCCGAGCCCAACGTTCTACCAGTTACGCCACACACGCCGTTAAATTTAGCGTCAGTTCAGCCTTTTGATTAGTACTTTGGTGTTAATGCGGTCAAAGATTCTAGGGGAAAATGATTGCTGTGTGTTTCATTATTTTTGCAAATTGCAATTTTGCAAACATGGGGTTTGAAATTAAACATTTCTATAACATGGTATGTTCGATCTACTTCTCACCATGCTATACATTTTGTCATAGTTTATAAAAGCAAACCCAACCAAGTTTTCCATTTTCTTACCGTAATCTATGGCGGGTTACTGTACAGAATACACGAACTATACAGGGTACCGGGCTTTTTCAGCTTTGAAAAGTCAAGAGAAATCAAAACAAATACGTGGCTCTTGTTTGGATGCCTTCAGTTGCAATGGATAACGAGGTATAATTGGTAAATTCGCCTACAAATTGGCGATTTGCATATCGACTTCAGCAGCAATATATACTTTTTTTTTGCACTCATATCACTTAGGGCGATATAGCTGTCATTCCTTTTCAATCTTCATAGAAAACACGACAAAACGAAGAAAACTACAAAACGATACCAGTGGTCTGCCGTGCAGACTTGCCCACTATGCAGTATAACATTGGTGAATTGAAAAAATCTAAGAACATCTACTACGTA
>NC_049980.1:9141593-9141918 GCF_000003815.2 Branchiostoma floridae | reverse complement strand
ATAAAAATAGACAAAGCAAAAAGTAAGGTTCTTACCTGAAAAGTTTTGTCGTCGATCTGGGGACTGGAAACGAACTTGTGATGTTTTAGGTATGGTGTACACATTCAGTTTACAATCTCAGACTCAACATCACAGATATTAGAAATAACGTAATATGATATGATAAAAAATACTTCCAATCACGCTATGACCCATGTACATTTGTCCCTAGATGACTCCAATGATAGTGGAGTTTTAAGACTTATTGGCGAGTCAAGTTTTGACAATACTTTCATAGTGAAAATCATAACGAGTAGGCAGAAAAAAATTTGAGTACTAAAAAATA
>NC_049980.1:9137952-9139218 GCF_000003815.2 Branchiostoma floridae | reverse complement strand
CCATACGATGGAACTTCCAGAATCTTAGACAAAGTGTGCGTTACTTTTGTCACTTGAATTTCATAGTAAAACCCATAACGAGTAGGCAGAAAGCAATTTGAGTACTAAAAATTATTTCATTACTTTTCTACAAGGCTCGAAAGCGAATGAAGTTTCCCCTTGGGAAAACCGCCTAGCGAACCCTTCGGTAACCGCAAAGTGACCCCATACGATGGAACTTCCAGAATCTTAAACAAAATGTGCGTTACTTTTGTCACTTGAATTTCATAGTAAAACCCATACCGAGTAGGCAGAAAGCAATTTGAGTACTAAAAATTATTTCATTACTTTTCTACAAGACTCGAAAGCGAATGAAGTTTCCCCTTGGGAAAACCGTCTAGCGAACCCTTCGGTAACCGCAAAGTGACCCCATAGTACGATGGAACTTCCAAAATCTTAAACAAAATGTGCGTTACTTTTGTCACTTGAATTTCATAGTAAAACCCATAACGAGTAGGCAGAAAGCAATTTGAGTACTAAAAATTATTTCATTACTTTTCTACAAGGCTCGAAAGCGAACGAATTTCCCCTTGGGAAAACCACCTAGCGAACCCTACAGTAACCGCAAAGTGACCCCATACGATGGAACTTCTAGAATCTTAGACAAAGTGTGCGTTACTTTTGTCACTTGAATTTCATAGTAAAACCCATAACAAGTAGGCAGAAAGCAATTAGAGACTAAAAATTATTTCATTACTATTCTACAAGACTCGAAAGCGAATGAAGTTTCCCCTTGGCAAAAACCGTCTAGCGAACCCTTCGGTAACCGCAAAGTGACCCCATACGATGGAACTTCCAGAAATTAAGACAAAGTGTGCGTTACTTTTGTCACTTGAATTTCATAGTAAAACCCATAACGAGTAGGCAGAAAGCAATTTGAGTACTAAAAATTATTTCATTACTTTTCTACAAGGCTCGAAAGCGAACGAATTTCCCCTTGGGAAAACCACCTAGCGAACCCTACAGTAACCGCAAAGTGACCCCATACGATGGAACTTCTAGAATCTTAGACAAAGTGTGCGTTACTTTTGTCACTTGAATTTCATAGTAAAACCCATAACAAGTAGGCAGAAAGCAATTAGAGACTAAAAATTATTTCATTACTATTCTACAAGACTCGAAAGCGAATGAAGTTTCCCCTTGGCAAAAACCGTCTAGCGAACCCTTCGGTAACCGCAAAGTGACCCCATACGATGGAACTTCCAGAAATTAAGACAAAGTGTGCGT
>NC_049980.1:9133747-9137745 GCF_000003815.2 Branchiostoma floridae | reverse complement strand
TTTGTCACTTGAATTTCATAGTAAAACTCATAACGAGTAGGCAGAAAGCAATATGAGTACTAAAGATTATTTCATTACTTTTCTACAAGACTCGAAAGCGAATGAAGAATCCCCTTGGGAAAACCGTCTAGCGAACCCTTCGGTAACCGCAAAGTGACCCCATACGATGGAACTTCCAGAATCTTAACAAAAATGTGCGTTACTTTTGTCACTTGATTTTCATAGTAAAACCCATAACGAGTAGGCAGAAAGCAATTTGAGTACTTAAAATTATTTCATTACTTTTCTACAAGACTCGAAAGCGAATGAAGTATCCCCTTGGGAAACCCGCCTAGCGACCCCTTCGTTAACCGCAAAGTGACCCTATAGAATGGAACTTCCAGAAATTAAGATAAAGTGTGCGTTACTTTTGTCACAGGAATTTCATAGTAAAACCCATAACGAGTAGGCAGAAAGCAATTTGAGTACTGAAATTATTTCATTACTTTTCTACAAGGCTCGAAAGCGAATGAAGCTACCCCTTGGGAAAAACGCATAGCGAACTCTTCGGTAACCGCAAAGTGATCCCATACGATGGAACTTCCAGAATCTTAGACAAAGTGTGCGTTACTTTTGTCACTTGAATTTCATAGTAAAACCCATAACGAGTAGGCAGAAAGCAATTTGAGTACTAAAAATTATTTCATCACTTTTCTACAAGGCTCGAAAGCGAATGAAGTTTCCCCTTGGGAAAACCGCCTAGCGAACCCTTCGGTAACCGCAAAGTGACCCAATACGATGGAACTTCCAGAATCTTAAACAAAATGTGCGTTACTTTTGTCACTTGAATATCATAGTAAAACTCATAACGAGTAGGCAGAAAGCAATTTGAGTACTAAAGATTATTTCATTACTTTTCTACTAGACTCGAAAGCGAATGAAGTTTCCCCTTGAGAAAACCGTCTAGCGAACACTTCGGTAACCGCAAAGTGACCCCATACGATGGAACTTCCAGAATCTTAAACAAAGTGTGCGTAACTTTTGTCACTTGAATTTCATAGTAAAACCCATAACGAGTAGGCAGAAAGCAATTTGAGAACTAAAAATTATTTCATTACTTTTCTACAAGACTCGAAAGCGAACGAATTTCCCCTTGGGAAAACCACCTATCGAACTCTTCGGTAACCGCAAAGTGACCCAATACGATGGAACTTCAAGAATCTTAGACAAAGTGTGCGTTACTTTTGTCACTTGAATTTCATAGCAAAACTCATAACGAGTAGGCAGAAAGCAATATGAGTACTAAAGATTATTTCATTTCTTTTCTACAAGACTCGAAAGCGAATGAAGTATCCCCTTGGGAAAACCGTCTAGCGAACCCTTCGGTAACCGCAAAGTGACCCCATACGATGGAACTTCCAGAATCTTTGACAAAATGTGCGTTACTTTTGTCACTAGAATTTCATAGTAAAACCTATAACGAGTAGGCAGAAAGCAATTTGAGTACTAAAAATTATTTCATTACTTTTCTACAAGGCTCGAAAGCGAACGAACTTCCCCTTGGGAAAACCACCTAGCGAACCCTTCAGTAACCGCAAAGTGACCCCATACGATGGAACTTCTAGAATCTTAGACAAAGTTTGCGTTACTTTTGTCACTTGAATTTCATAGTAAAACCCATAACGAGTAGGCAGAAAGCAATATGAGTACTAAAGATTATTTCATTTCTTTTCTACAAGACTCGAAAGCGAATGAAGTATCCCCTTGGGAAAACTGCCTAGCGAACCCTTCGGTAACCGCAAAGTGACCCAATACGATGGAACTTCCAGAATCTTAAACAAAATGTGCGTTACTTTTGTCACTTGAATATCATAGTAAAACTCATAACGAGTAGGCAGAAAGCAAGTTGAGTACTAAAAATTATTTCATTACTTTTCTACAAGACTCGAAAGCGAATGAAGTTTCCCCTTGAGAAAACCGTCTAGCGAACCCTTCGGTAACCGCAAAGTGACCCCATACGATGGAACTTCCAGAAATTAAGACAAAGTGTGCGTTACTTTTGTCACTTGAATTTCATAGTAAAACTCATAACGAGTAGGCAGAAAGCAATATGAGTACTAAAGATTATTTCATTTCTTTTCTACAAGACTCGAAAGCGAATGAAGTATCCCCTTGGGAAAACCGTCTAGCGAACTCTTCGGTAACCGCAAAGTGACCCCATACGATGGAACTTCCAGAATCTTAAACAAAATGTGCGTTACTTTTGTCACAGGAATTTCATAGTAAAACCCATAACGAGTAGGCAGAAAGCAATTTGAGTACTAAAAATTATTTCATTACTTTTCTACAAGACTCGAAAGCGAATGAAGTATCCCCTTGGGAAAACCGCCTAGCGAACCCTTCGGTAACCGCAAAGTGACCCAATACGATGGAACTTCCAGAATCTTAAACAAAATGTGCGTAACTTTTGTCACTTGAATATCATAGTAAAACTCATAACGAGTAGGCAGAAAGCAATTTGAGTACTAAAAATTATTTCATTACTTTTCTACAAGACTCGAAAGCGAATGAAGTTTCCCCTTGAGAAAACCGTCTAGCGAACCCTTCGGTAACCGCAAAGTGACCCCATACGATGGAACTTCCAGAATCTTAAACAAAGTGTGCGTTACTTTTGTCACTTGAATTTCATAGTAAAACCCATAACGAGTAGGCAGAAAGCAATTTGAGTCCTAAAAATTATTTCATTACTTTTCTACAAGACTCGAAAGCGAACGAATTTCCCCTTGGGAAAACCACCTATCGAACTCTTCGGTAACCGCAAAGTGACCCCATACGATGGAACTTCAAGAATCTTAGACAAAGTGTGCGTTACTTTTGTCACTTGAATTTCATAGTAAAACTCATAACGAGTAGGCAGAAAGCAATATGAGTACTAAAGATTATTTCATTTCTTTTCTACAAGACTCGAAAGCGAATGAAGTATCCCCTTGGGAAAACCGTCTAGCGAACCCTTCGGTAACCGCAAAGTGACCCCATACGATGGAACTTCCAGAATCTTTGACAAAATGTGCGTTACTTTTGTCACTTGAATTTCATAGTAAAACCCATAACGAGTAGGCAGAAAGCAATTTGAGTACTAAAAATTATTTCCTTACTTTTCTAACATGACTTGAAAGCGAATGAAGTTTCCCCTTGGGAAAACCGCCTAGCGAACCCTTCGGTAACCGCAAAGTGACCCCATACGATGGAACTTCCAGAATCTTAGACAAAATGTGCGTTACTTTTGTCACTATAATTTCATAGTAAAACCCATAACGAGTAGGCAGAAAGCAAGTGGAGTACTAAAAATTATTTCATTACTTTTCTACAAGGCTCGAAAGCGAATGAAGTTTCCCCTTGGGAAAACCGCCTAGCGAACCCTTCGGTAACCGCAAAGTGACCCCATACGATGGAACTTCCAGAAATTAAGACAAAGTGTGCGTTACTTTTGTCACTTGAATTTCATAGTAAAACCCATAACGAGTAGGCAGAAAGCAATTTGAGACTAAAAATTATTTAATTACTATTCTACAAGACTCGAAAGCGAATGAAGTTTCCCCTTGGCAAAAACAGTCTAGCGAACCCTTCGGTAACCGCAAAGTGACCCCATACGATGGAACTTCCAGAATCTTAGACAAAGTGTGCGTTACTTTTGTCACTTGAATTTCATAGTAAAACCCATAACGAGTAGGCAGAAAGCAATTTGAGTACTAAAAATTATTTCATTACTTTTCTACAAGACTCGAAAGCGAACGAAGTTTCCCCTTGGGGAAACCACCTAGCGAACCCTTCGGTAACCCGCAAGTGACCCCATACGATGGAACTTCCAGAAATTAAGATAAAGTGTGCGATACTTTTGTCACTTGAATTTCATAGTAAAACCCATAACGAGTAGGCAGAAAGCAATTTGAGTACTAAAAATTATTTCATTACTTTTCTACAAGACTCGAAAGCGAATGAAGTATCCCCTTGGGAAAACC
>NC_049980.1:9129437-9133551 GCF_000003815.2 Branchiostoma floridae | reverse complement strand
AGAAAACCGTCTAGCGAACCCTTCGGTAACCGCAAAGTGACCCCATACGATGGAACTTCCAGAATCTTAAACAAAGTGTGCGTTACTTTTGTCACTTGAATTTCATAGTAAAACCCATAACGAGTAGGCAGAAAGCAATTTGAGTCCTAAAAATTATTTCATTACTTTTCTACAAGACTCGAAAGCGAACGAATTTCCCCTTGGGAAAACCACCTATCGAACTCTTCGGTAACCGCAAAGTGACCCCATACGATGGAACTTCAAGAATCTTAGACAAAGTGTGCGTTACTTTTGTCACTTGAATTTCATAGTAAAACTCATAACGAGTAGGCAGAAAGCAATATGAGTACTAAAGATTATTTCATTTCTTTTCTACAAGACTCGAAAGCGAATGAAGTATCCCCTTGGGAAAACCGTCTAGCGAACCCTTCGGTAACCGCAAAGTGACCCCATACGATGGAACTTCCAGAATCTTTGACAAAATGTGCGTTACTTTTGT
Source organism: Branchiostoma floridae (assembly GCF_000003815.2). Lineage (NCBI taxonomy): Eukaryota > Metazoa > Chordata > Leptocardii > Amphioxiformes > Branchiostomatidae > Branchiostoma > Branchiostoma floridae. Next base: position 9,133,052 of record NC_049980.1, on the reverse strand, counting down.
CACTTGAATTTCATAGTAAAACCCATAACGAGTAGGCAGAAAGCAATTTGAGTACTAAAAATTATTTCGTTACTTTTCTAACATGACTTGAAAGCGAATGAAGTTTCCCCTTGGGAAAACCGCCTAGCGAACCCTTCGGTAACCGCAAAGTGACCCCATACGATGGAACTTCCAGAAATTAAGACAAAGTGTGCGTTACTTTTGTCACTTGAATTTCATAGTAAAACCCATAACGAGTAGGCAGAAAGCAATTTGAGACTAAAAATTATTTAATTACTATTCTACAAGACTCGAAAGCGAATGAAGTTTCCCCTTGGCAAAAACAGTCTAGCGAACCCTTCGGTAACCGCAAAGTGACCCCATACGATGGAACTTCCAGAATCTTAGACAAAGTGTGCGTTACTTTTGTCACTTGAATGTCATAGTAAAACCCATAACGAGTAGGCAGAAAGCAATTTGAGTACTAAAAATTATTTCATTACTTTTCTACAAGACTCGAAAGCGAACGAAGTTTCCCCTTGGGAAAACCACCTAGCGAACCCTTCGGTAACCGCAAAGTGACCCCATACGATGGAACTTCCAGAAATTAAGATAAAGTGTGCGTTACTTTTGTCACTTGAATTTCATAGTAAAACCCATAACGAGTAGGCAGAAAGCAATTTGAGTACTGAAAATTATTTCATTACTTTTCTACAAGGCTCGAAAGCGAATGAAGTATCCCCTTGGGAAAACCGCCTAGCGAACCCTTCGGTAACCGCAAAGTGACCCCATACGATGGAACTTCCGGAAATTAAGATAAAGTGTGCGTTACTTTTGTCACTTGAATTTCATAGTAAAACCCATATCGAGTAGGCAGAAAGCAATTTGAGTACTAAAAATTATTTCATTACTTTTCTACAAGACTCGAAAGCGAATGAAGTATCCCCTTGGGAAAACCGTGTAGCGAACCCTTCAGTAACCGCAAAGTGACCCCATACGATGGAACTTCCAGAATCTTAGACAAAGTGTGCGTTACTTTTGTCACTTGAATTGCATAGTAAAACCCATAACGAGAAGGCAGAAAGCAATTTGAGTACTAAAAATTATTTCATTACTTTTCTACAAGGCTCGAAAGCGAATGAAGTTTCCCCTTGGGAAAACCGCCTAGCGAACCCTTCGGTAACCGCAAAGTGACCCCATACGATGGAACTTCCAGAATCTTAAACAAAATGTGCGTTACTTTTGTCACTTGAATTTCATAGTAAAACCCATAACGAGTAGGCAGAAAGCAATTTGAGTACTTAAAATTATTTCATTACTTTTCTACAAGACTCGAAAGCGAATGAAGTATCCCATTGGGAAAACCGCCTAGCGAACCCTTCGTTAACCGCAAAGTGACCCTATAGAATGGAACTTCCAGAAATTAAGATAAAGTGTGCGTTACTTTTGTCACAGGAATTTCATAGTAAAACCCATAACGAGTAGGCAGAAAGCAATTTGAGTACTGAAACTAGAAAGGCCGACATTTGCTTGGGTGCAAATACAGCATATTTCAGCCATACCCATTCCCACGCAACATTGGACTGTTCCAAGTCACCCCTGCGCAAAAATGCAATATTTTAATGTAAGTTATCCCCAAAAGAGAACTAATATTGTGAATTGATTCCATGTCAAAACAGAGCTTGCCCAATATGCCCCGGGCCCATATAGAAGAATATAATCTTCCACAGGAGCGCCTATGCATAACTGATTGGTTTTTAGAATTGCGGCAGCTCCTATTTTTCCGAGAGTGAAAAAAAACGCATCTTCCATTCAGAAGATTTTCGTCATGAAATTACATGACGCCATTCAACAATTTCCACTTCGATAACTAGGTCTAAGTACCGTCATAATCTCCTTGTGATGTGGGTACATTTATTATTGCAGTGAACTTTTTTTTAAGCAAGTAGGGCATACGTTTTAATAATTGTCAGGTGCAGGTACTGTGTAGTAGGAGTGTTGTTTGTTTTTTTTCAAGCTAAAAACTTCAATCTTCTTCTTGTTTTGTATGAGCCATTACATAAACGGAGACGTCTCGAAATTTTACAAGAATTCTACCACTCTGTCGCTTCATTTCTTTTCTGAAAGATCCCAGGACCAACAAGTTAATTTGATTTTGCTTTAACATGCATTGGCATAATACCGGTAGTAAGACTTATACCGGTAGATTAAAAATACTAGAACTTAAAGAGATCGACACATGCAACAATAGTTATTTCTGAGCTGTGCACACTTCAGACATCTAGGTGTCCAATACATCATTTACAAAGCATCGATAACAATGTATTCGAAGACAACAAGTCCAAAAGTTTTCAGTACCTTTTTCGGGGTAGGCAGCTCGTCGTGGGACGAACACACTGTCACATTCATTGCCAAATTTATAGATCATAATTACACATGCTCACGGCACAAGACGAACATGATTCAACAACAATCTTGAATTTCTGTTGGTGACCTACAACTCATGTAAAAGTGTGAAGAACCGTTGCATAATAGCCCGGATCTACGACTGAATGGGCAAAATTGAACGTACGCAGCCATTTTCCCGCCATTTTTATATCTACGCTAGCAGTGAAGTGTTACGTCATAGCGGTTGTGACGGACAGGAGTTAAATGAAAATTCTTGACAGTATACGTCCGTTTTCTCATGACATTTTGTATGCTCAAGCAGGTTTATGTTTTATGCATTTACTGACAGAAAAGGAAGGAACATCAGAGGATGTATAAATGTACATAGCGGCAGTTAATTGTGCCGTGTTTCTTCCTACCGGTATTTTGTACCCCCTCCCAACCACGCGCCCGTTCGCCGTGTAATTCCGCGGCGTGTCACAATTACAATACTAGAAAGGCCGACATTTGCTTGGGTGCAAATACAGCATATTTCAGCCATACCCATTCCCACGCAACATTGGACTGTTGCAAGTCACCCCTGCGCAAAAGTGCAATACTTAAACTGTAAGTTATCCCCAAAAGAGAACTAATATTGTGAATTGATTCCAGGTCAAATCAGAGCTTGCCCAATATGAACCGGGCCCACATGGAAGAATATAATCTTCCACAGGAGCGCCTATGCATAACTGATTGGCTTTTAGAATTGCGGCAGCTCCTATTTTTCCGAGAGTGAAAAAAAAAACGCATCTTCCATTCAGAAGATTTTCATCATGAAATTACATGACGCCATCCAACAATTTCCACTTCGATAACTAGGTCTAAGTACCGTCATAATCTCCTTGTGATGTGGGTACATTTATTATTGCATTGAACTTTTTTAATCAAGTAGGGCATACGTTTTAATATGTGTACAATTCCTTCATACCAGTTAATTCATTCCACATGTATAATACTAGATTTTCTGTATCTAACAACTTCAGACTACCTAAACCTAAAACAAACAGTGGAAAACGTACCTTCTTGTACCGAGCAATTATGCTCTGGAACTCATTGCCATCTGACCATTAAGGCACTGTGTACATTGTCCAGTTTCAAACAAGCCATCTCAAACATTGTCATCTAGACCTTTGACCTCTAGACACTGTGCTCTATTGCAAATACTTTGTGATTGTCGTATTTTTTTAAATGTATATATATATATGTATT
>NC_049980.1:9126332-9129141 GCF_000003815.2 Branchiostoma floridae | reverse complement strand
TGATTGACACCAGCCCAATTGCTCAATATGAGTGAGGACTAACTGACCCAATAGGCGAAGCAGGGGTTACGGGGGCTGCTCGGGAGATTCCCTACCCCTATTTTGGCCGGAATGGTTTGATCCGCTCGGGTGGATGTTCGTACATGTGGCGGGTTCTTTAACGTGCATAGGGTATGGCTCTCCCCATACACGGGACCTCCATTTAACGTCCTATCCGAGGGACCACTCATTTTGCACTTGAGTAAAGTGAGGAAAGTCGTGTAAAGTGCCTTTCCCAAGGGCACAAGACCGGCAACACTGCAGGCGGATTCGAACCGGCGACCTCTCGATCACGGGCCGAATACACTACCACTGTGCTACGCGGCCCCACATGCGGTTTTGTATGAGCCATTACATAAACGGAGACGTCTCGAATTTTTACAAGAATTTTACCACCCTGTCGCTTCATTTCTTTTCTGAAAAATCCCAGGACCAACAAGTTAACTTGATTTGGCTTTATCTATATATTTCATTTTCCTTCGAATTCTTTGTTAAGTATATGCCCTGCATACCACTGTTAAATTGTTTTACTTTGTATGCAATCAGCCATCGGACGTAATTTTGTCTGAGTGTTGTAATTTCCTGCTCGTAGCGTGCGAGACCTGGAGGATAGGAGTTTCTACCTTGTTCGGGGATTTCTTTTCGGAGGTCAGTGGTGATACTCAGGTACTAAGAGTGTTTTATTGGGCTCAAACTCTGGCAGTTTAAAGTTACTTACAATTTGAATGTACAAAGTTTACGTCAAAAAAGAACAACAACAACACTAACGTTAGAAGTAACGTTACCTACATTTGTTTGGGAAAAAATACATGCATTCTCGCCACTGTCAAACTTACGTATCAAAACTAAACGCAAACTGTCCAATTTTCCCGCGTTTTCTGCCAAGTAACATTTTCTCGATTGTCTCAACTAACCCCCAAAGTCAAATCTGCCAAAAATGATTGATAGTGCCATGCGGAATGTTGGTAAATTCATCGACACAGACTTGTATTCTGACGTTCAATGCACGCGTACCGTCCGCTACCGCTCAAATGACCCTGTCTGAACTCCAAATCCTCGCAAACTACAATTTCAAACCGGGCACAGGGTAACATATGGCCACTGTAAGTCTGTAATATGCATCTGTTTGTGTATAAACGGGATTGCAAGGCCCCGCTTATGAATATTAACTAGCATTCGCCTTTCTCGTCGCTGATTGGCTGGCGTCCATAAAGTAATTAACTCTCGTTCTCCCCAGACCGCTGGCACCTGGCACCTGTGGGCTCTGGGGTCACGGGAGTTCACGGGAGAAGGCCGAAAGAAAACCAATTTCAACTCAGAAAAGCGCTGAAATTAAGCATTTTAAAGTAGTTTATGCCCAAAATTTTACTTGGATCATTTTACCAACTATCTAATGCCTATCTACACCAAATTTAAGGTCATTCCATTGTAATTCAAGGGAACAGGGGGCCACAATATACCGTTTTGGTCAAAACATGACCTTTAAACTTCAATAAAATCATTTTAGAGGCAGATATGAAAAAAATGAGAAAAAAACACCTCGGTATTGACCCACTCTACCCTTGTGCCAAATTTCAGGTCATTCGGTCACGGAACGACGGAGATGAATCGCTTTGAAGATTTGACAGGAGAAAGAAAGAAAGAAAGAAACATTACGAATACAATATATTTCACCATACCATATATGGTATGGCTGAAATATAATTATTTCATTACTTTTCTACAAGGCTCGAAAGCGAATGAAGCTACCCCTTGGGAAAAACGCATAGCGAACTCTTCGGTAACCGCAAAGTGATCCCATACGATGGAACTTCCAGAATCTTAGACAAAGTGTGCGTTACTTTTGTCACTTGAATTTCATAGTAAAACCCATAACGAGTAGGCAGAAAGCAATTTGAGTACTAAAAATTATTTCATCACTTTTCTACAAGGCTCGAAAGCGAATGAAGTATCCCCTTGGGAAAACCGCCTAGCGAACCCTTCGGTAACCGCAAAGTGACCCAATACGATGGAACTTCCAGAATCTTAAACAAAATGTGCGTTACTTTTGTCACTTGAATATCATAGTAAAACTCATAACGAGTAGGCAGAAAGCAATTTGAGTACTAAAGATTATTTCATTACTTTTCTACTAGACTCGAAAGCGAATGAAGTTTCCCCTTGAGAAAACCGTCTAGCGAACACTTCGGTAACCGCAAAGTGACCCCATACGATGGAACTTCCAGAATCTTAAACAAAGTGTGCGTAACTTTTGTCACTTGAATTTCATAGTAAAACCCATAACGAGTAGGCAGAAAGCAATTTGAGAACTAAAAATTATTTCATTACTTTTCTACAAGACTCGAAAGCGAACGAATTTCCCCTTGGGAAAACCACCTATCGAACTCTTCGGTAACCGCAAAGTGACCCAATACGATGGAACTTCAAGAATCTTAGACAAAGTGTGCGTTACTTTTGTCACTTGAATTTCATAGCAAAACTCATAACGAGTAGGCAGAAAGCAATATGAGTACTAAAGATTATTTCATTTCTTTTCTACAAGACTCGAAAGCGAATGAAGTATCCCCTTGGGAAAACCGTCTAGCGAACCCTTCGGTAACCGCAAAGTGACCCCATACGATGGAACTTCCAGAATCTTAAACAAAATGTGCGTTACTTTTGTCACTAGAATTTCATAGTAAAACCTATAACGAGTAGGCAGAAAGCAATTTGAGTACTAAAAATTATTTCATTACTTTTCTACAAGATTCGAAAGCGAACGAAGTATCCC
>NC_049980.1:9124301-9125233 GCF_000003815.2 Branchiostoma floridae | reverse complement strand
ATGTGCGTTACTTTTGTCACTTGAATTTCATAGTAAAACCTATAACAAGTAGGCAGAAAGCACTTTGAGTACTATAAATTATTTCATTACTTTTCTACAAGGCTCGAAAGCGAATGAAGTTTCGCCTTGTGAAAACCGCCTGGCGAACCCTTCGGTAACCGCATAGTGACCCCATACGATGGAACTTCCAGAATCTTAGACAAAGTGTGCGTTACCTTTGTCACTTGAATTTCATAGTAAAACCCATAACGAGTAGGCAGAAAGCAATTTGAGTACTATAAATTATTTCATTATTTTTCTACAAGGCTCGAAAGCGAATGAAGTTTCGCCTTGGGGAAACCACTAAGCGAACCCTTCGGTAACCGCAAAGTGACCCCATACGATGGAACTTCCAGAATCTTAGACAAAATGTGCGTTACTTTTGTCACTTGAATTTCATAGTAAAACCCATAACGAGTAGGCAGAAAGCAATTTGAGTACTAAAAATTATTTCATTATTTTTCTACAATGCTCGAAAGCGAATGAAGTTTCGCCTTGGGGAAACCACTAAGCGAACCCTTCGGTAACCGCAAAGTGACCCCATACGATGGAATTTCTAGAATCTTAGACAAAGTGTGCGTTACTTTTGTCACTTGAATTCCATAGTAAAACCCATAACGAGTAGGCAGAAAGCAATTTGAGTACTAAAAATTATTTCATTACTTTTCTACAAGGCTCGAAAGCGAATGAAGTTTCGCCTTGGGAAAACCGCCTAGCGAACCCTTCGGTAACCACAAAGTGACCCCATACGATAAGGAACTTCCAGAAATTCTTAGACAAAGTGTGCGTTTCACTTTTGGTTCACTTGCAATTTCCATAGAGTGAAACCCATAAACGAGTCAAGAGCAGAAAGGCACATCATGAGTACTAAAACCATTATTTTCATTACTTTT
>NC_049980.1:9120399-9123785 GCF_000003815.2 Branchiostoma floridae | reverse complement strand
ATCTTAGACAAAGTGTGCGTTACCTTTGTCACTTGAATTTCATAGTAAAACCCATACCAGGTAGGCACAAAGCAATTTAAGTACTAAAAATTATTTCATTATTTTTGTACAAGGCTCGAAAGCGAATGAATTTTTCCCTTGGGAAAACCGCCTAGCGAACCCTTCGGTAACCGCAAAGTGACCCCATACGATGGAATTTCTAGAATCTTAAACAAAGTGTGCGTTACTTTTCTCACTTGAATTTCATAGTAAAACCCATAACGAGTAGGCAGAAAGCAATTTGAGTACTATAAATTATTTCATTACTTTTCTACAAGGCTCGAAAGCGAATGAAGTTTCGCCTTGGGAAAACCGCCTAGCGAACCCTTCGGTAACCGCAAAGTGACCCCATACGATGGAACTTCCAGAATCTTAGACAAAATGTGCGTTACTTTTGTCACTTGAATTTCATAGTAAAACCCATAACGAGTAGGCAGAAAGCAATTTGAGTACTAAAAATTATTTCATTATTTTTCTACAATGCTCGAAAGCGAATGAAGTTTCGCCTTGCGAAAACCGCCTAGCGAACCCTTCGGTAACCGCAAAGTGACCCCATACGATGGAACTTCCAGAATCTTCAACAAAATGTGCGTTACTTTTGTCACTTGAATTTCATAGTAAAACCTATAACAAGTAGGCAGAAAGTAATTTGAGTACTAAAAATTATTTCTTACTTTTCTACAAGGCTCGAAAGCGAATGAAGTTTCCCCTTGGGAAAACCGCCTAGCGAACCCTTCGGTAACCGCAAAGTGACCCCATACGATGGAACTTCCAGAATCTTAGACAAAATGTGCGTTACTTTTGTCACTTGAATTTCATAGTAAAACCCATAACGAGTAGGCAGAAAGCAATTTGAGTACTAAAAATTATTTCATTATTTTTCTACAATGCTCGAAAGCGAATGAAGTTTCGCCTTGCGAAAACCGCCTAGCGAACCCTTCGGTAACCGCAAAGTGACCCCATACGATGGAACTTCCAGAATCTTCAACAAAATGTGCGTTACTTTTGTCACTTGAATTTCATAGTAAAACCTATAACAAGTAGGCAGAAAGTAATTTGAGTACTAAAAATTATTTCATTATTTTTCTACAATGCTCGAAAGCGAATGAAGTTTCCCCTTGGGAAAACCGCCTAGCGAACCCTTCGGTAACCGCAAAGTGACCCCATACGATGGAACTTCCAGAATCTTAGACAAAGTGTGCGTTACCTTTGTCACTTGAATTTCATAGTAAAACCCATAACGAGTAGGCAGAAAGCAATTTGAGTACTAAACATTATTTCATTATTTTTCTACAATGCTCGAAAGCGAATGAAGTTTCGCCTTGGGGAAACCACTAAGCGAACCCTTCGGTAACCGCAAAGTGACCCCATACGATGGAACTTCCAGAATCTTAGACAAAATGTGCGTTACTTTTGTCACTTGAATTTCATAGTAAAACCCATAACGAGTAGGCAGAAAGCAATTTGAGTACTAAAAATTATTTCATTATTTTTCTACAATGCTCGAAAGCGAATGAAGTTTCGCCTTGCGAAAACCGCCTAGCGAACCCTTCGGTAACCGCAAAGTGACCCCATACGATGGAACTTCCAGAATCTTCAACAAAATGTGCGTTACTTTTGTCACTTGAATTTCATAGTAAAACCTATAACAAGTAGGCAGAAAGCAATTTGAGTACTATAAATTATTTCATTACTTTTCTACAAGGCTCGAAAGCGAATGAAGTTTCGCCTTGTGAAAACCGCCTGGCGAACCCTTCGGTAACCGCATAGTGACCCCATACGATGGAACTTCCAGAATCTTAGACAAAGTGTGCGTTACCTTTGTCACTTGAATTTCATAGTAAAACCCATAACGAGTAGGCAGAAAGCAATTTGAGTACTATAAATTATTTCATTATTTTTCTACAAGGCTCGAAAGCGAATGAAGTTTCGCCTTGGGGAAACCACTAAGCGAACCCTTCGGTAACCGCAAAGTGACCCCATACGATGGAACTTCCAGAATCTTAGACAAAATGTGCGTTACTTTTGTCACTTGAATTTCATAGTAAAACCCATAACGAGTAGGCAGAAAGCAATTTGAGTACTAAAAATTATTTCATTATTTTTCTACAATGCTCGAAAGCGAATGAAGTTTCGCCTTGGGGAAACCACTAAGCGAACCCTTCGGTAACCGCAAAGTGACCCCATACGATGGAATTTCTAGAATCTTAGACAAAGTGTGCGTTACTTTTGTCACTTGAATTTCATAGTAAAACCCATAACGAGTAGGCAGAAAGCAATTTGAGTACTAAAAATTATTTCATTACTTTTCTACAAGGCTCGAAAGCGAATGAAGTTTCGCCTTGGGGAAACCGCTAAGCGAACCCTTCGGTAACCGCAAATGTGACCCCTTACGATGGAACTTCCAGAATCTTAGACAAAGGGTGCGTTACTTTTGTCACTTGAATTTCATAGTGAAACCCAAAACGAGTAGGCAGAAAGCAGTATGTGTACTAAAACTTATTTCATTACTTTTCTACAAGGCTCGAAAGCGAGTGAAGTTTCGCCTTGGGGAAACCACTAAGCGAACCCTTCGGTAACCGCAAAGTAACCCCATACGATGGAACTTCCAGAATCTTCAACAAAATGTGCGTTACTTTTGTCACTTGAATTTCATAGTAAAACCCATAACGAGTAGGCAGAAAGCAATTTGAGTACTAAAAATTATTTCATTACTTTTCTACAAGGCTCGAAAGCGAATGAAGTTTCGCCTTGGGGAAACCACTAAGCGAACCCTTCGGTAACCGCAAAGTGACCCCATACGATGGATCTTCCAGAATCTTAGACAAAGTGTGCGTTACCTTTGTCACTTGAATTTCATAGTAAAACCCATAACGAGTAGGCAGAAAGCAATTTGAGTACTAAAAATTATTTCATTATTTTTCTACAATGCTCGAAAGCGAATGAAGTTTCGCCTTGCGAAAACCGCCTAGCGAACCCTTCGGTAACCGCAAAGTGACCCCATACGATGGAACTTCCAGAATCTTCAACAAAATGTGCGTTACTTTTGTCACTTGAATTTCATAGTAAAACCTATAACAAGTAGGCAGAAAGTAATTTGAGTACTAAAAATTATTTCATTATTTTTCTACAATGCTCGAAAGCGAATGAAGTTTCCCCTTGGGAAAACCGCCAAGCGAACCCTTCGGTAACCGCAAAGTGACCCCATACGATGGAACTTCCAGAATCTTAGACAAAGTGTGCGTTACCTTTGTCACTTGAATTTCATAGTAAAACCCATAACGAGTAGGCAGAAAGCAATTGAGTACTAAAAATTATTTCATTATTTTTCTACAAGGCTCGAAAGC
>NC_049980.1:9115236-9120254 GCF_000003815.2 Branchiostoma floridae | reverse complement strand
GCAGAAAGCAATTTGAGTACTAAAAATTATTTCATTATTTTTCTACAAGGCTCGAAAGCGAATGAAGTTTCGCCTGGGGAAACCGCTAAGCGAACCCTTCGGTAACCGCAAAGTGACCTCATACGATGGAACTTCCAGAATCTTCAACAAAATGTGCGTTACTTTTGTCACTTGAATTTCATAGTAAAACCCATACCAGGTAGGCAGAAAGCAATTTGAGTACTAAAAATTATTTCATTATTTTTCTACAAGGCTCGAAAGCGAATGAAGTTTCGCCTTGCGAAAACCGCCTAGCGAACCCTTCGGTAACCGCAAAGTGACCCCATACGATGGAACTTCCAGAATCTTCAACAAAATGTGCGTTACTTTTGTCACTTGAATTTCATAGTAAAACCCATAACGAGTAGGCAGAAAGCAATTTGACTACTAAAAATTATTTCATTATTTTTGTACAAGGCTCGAAAGCAAATGGATTTTTCCCTTGGGAAAACCGCCTAGCGAACCCTTCGGTAACCGCAAAGTGACCCCATACGATGTAATTTCTAGAATCTTAGACAAAGTGTGCGTTACTTTTGTCACTTGAATTTCATAGTAAAACCCATAACGAGTAGGCAGAAAGCAATTTGAGTACTAAAAATTATTTCATTACTTTTCTACAAGGCTCGAAAGCGAATGAAGTTTCGCCTTGGGAAAACCGCCTAGCGAACCCTTCGGTAACCACAAAGTGACCCCATACGATGGAACTTCCAGAATCTTAGACAAAATGTGCGTTACTTTTGTCACTTGAATTTCATAGTAAAACCCATAAAATTTATTTCATTACTTTTCTACAAGGCTCGAAAGCGAATGAAGTTTCGCCTTGTGAAAACCGCTAAGCGAACCCTTCGGTAACCGCAAAGTGACCCCATACGATGGAACTTCCAGAATCTTAGACAGAATGTGCGTTACTTTTGTCACTTGAATTTCATAGTAAAACCCATACAAGGTAGGCAGAAAGCAATTTGAGTACTAAAACTTATTTCATTATTTTTGTACAAGGCTCGAAAGCGAATGAATTTTTCCCTTGGGAAAACCGCCTAGCGAACCCTTCGGTAACCGCAAAGTGACCCCATACGATGGAATTTGTAGAATCTTAGACAAAATGTGCGTTACTTTTGTCACATGAATTTCATAGTAAAACCCATAACGAGTAGGCAAAAAGCAATTTGAGTACTATAAATTATTTCATCACTTTTCTACAAGGCTCGAAAGCGAATGAAGTTTCGCCTTGGGGAAACCACTAAGCGAACCCTTCGGTAACCGCAGAGTGATTCCATACGATGGTACTTCCAGAATCTTCAACAAAATGTGCGTTACTTTTGTCACTTGAATTTCATAGTAAAACCCATAACGAGTAGGCAGAAAGCAATTTGAGTACTAAAAATTATTTCATTACTTTTCTACAAGGCTCGAAAGCGAATGAAGTTTTGCCTTGGGGAAACCGCTAAGCGAACCCTTCGGTAACCGCAGAGTGATTCCATACAATGGTATTTCCAGAATCTTCAACAAAATGTGCGTTACTTTTGTCACTTGAATTTCATAGTAAAACCCATATCGAGTAGGCAGAAAGCAATTTGAGTACTAAAAATTTTTTCATTATTTTTCTACAAGGCTCGAAAGCGAATGAAGTTTCGCCTTGGGGAAACCACTAAGCGAACCCTTCGGTAACCGCAAAGTGACCCCATACGATGTAATTTCTAGAATCTTAGACAAAGTGTGCGTTACTTTTGTCACTTGAATTTCATAGTAAAACCCATAACGAGTAGGCAGAAAGCAATTTGAGTACTAAAAATTATTTCATTACTTTTCTACAAGGCTCGAAAGCGAATGAAGTTTCGCCTTGGGGAAACCACTAAGCGAACCCTTCGGTAACCGCAAAGTGACCCCATACGATGGATCTTCCAGAATCTTAGACAAAGTGTGCGTTACCTTTGTCACTTGAATTTCATAGTAAAACCCATAACGAGTAGGCAGAAAGCAATTTGAGTACTAAAAATTATTTCATTATTTTTCTACAATGCTCGAAAGCGAATGAAGTTTCGCCTTGCGAAAACCGCCTAGCGAACCCTTCGGTAACCGCAAAGTGACCCCATACGATGGAACTTCCAGAATCTTAGACAAAATGTGCGTTACTTTTGTCACTTGAATTTCATAGTAAAACCCATAACAAGTAGGCAGAAAGCAATTTGAGTTCTAAAAATTATTTCATTATTTTTCTACAATGCTCGAAAGCGAATGAAGTTTCGCCATGCGAAAACCGCCAAGCGAACCCTTCGGTAACCGCAAAGTGACTCCATACGATGGTACTTCCAGAATCTTAGACAAAATGTGCGTTACTTTTGTCACTTGAATTTCATAGTAAAACCCATAACGAGTAGGCAGAAAGCAATTTGAGTACTATAAATTATTTCATTACTTTTCTACAAGGCTCGAAAGCGAATGAAGTTTCCCCTTGGGAAAACCGCCTAGCGAACCCTTCGGTAACCGCAAAGTGACCCCATATCGATGGAATCTTCATCAGAATCTTAGACAAAATGTGACGTTACTTTTGTCACTTGAATTTCATAGTAAAACCCATAACGAGTAGGCAGAAAGCAATTTGAGTACTAAAAATTATTTCATTATTTTTCTACAAGGCTCGAAAGCGAATGAAGTTTCGCCTTGCGAAAACCGCCTAGCGAACCCTTCGGTAACCGCAAAGTGACCCCATACGATGGAACTTCCAGAATCTTCAACAAAATGTGCGTTACTTTTGTCACTTGAATTTCATAGTAAAACCTATAACAAGTAGGCAGAAAGCAATTTGAGTACTATAAATTATTTCATTACTTTTCTACAAGGCTCGAAAGCGAATGAAGTTTCGCCTTGTGAAAACCGCCTGGCGAACCCTTCGGTAACCGCATAGTGACCCCATACGATGGAACTTCCAGAATCTTAGACAAAGTGTGCGTTACCTTTGTCACTTGAATTTCATAGTAAAACCCATAACGAGTAGGCAGAAAGCAATTTGAGTACTATAAATTATTTCATTATTTTTCTACAAGGCTCGAAAGCGAATGAAGTTTCGCCTTGGGGAAACCACTAAGCGAACCCTTCGGTAACCGCAAAGTGACCCCATACGATGGAACTTCCAGAATCTTAGACAAAATGTGCGTTACTTTTGTCACTTGAATTTCATAGTAAAACCCATAACGAGTAGGCAGAAAGCAATTTGAGTACTAAAAATTATTTCATTATTTTTCTACAATGCTCGAAAGCGAATGAAGTTTCGCCTTGGGGAAACCACTAAGCGAACCCTTCGGTAACCGCAAAGTGACCCCATACGATGGAACTTCCAGAATCTTAGACAAAATGTGCGTTACTTTTGTCACTTGAATTTCATAGTAAAACCCATAACGAGTAGGCAGAAAGCAATTTGAGTACTATAAATTATTTCATTACTTTTCTACAAGGCTCGAAAGCGAATGAAGTTTCCCCTTGGGAAAACCGCCTAGCGAACCCTTCGGTAACCGCAAAGTGACCCCATACGATGGAACTTCCAGAATCTTAGACAAAATGTGCGTTACTTTTGTTGAATTTCATAGTAAAACCCATAACGAGTAGGCAGAAAGCAATTTGAGTACTAAAAATTATTTCATTATTTTTCTACAAGGCTCGAAAGCGAATGAAGTTTCGCCTTGGGGAAACCGCTAAGCGAACCCTTCGGTAACCGCAAAGTGACCCCATACGATGGAACTTCCAGAATCTTCGACAAAATGTGCGTTACTTTTGTCACTTGAATTTCATAGTAAAACCCATAACGAGTAGGCAGAAAGCAATTTGAGTACTAAAAATTATTTCATTATTTTTCTACAAGGCTCGAAAGCGAATGAAGTTTCGCCTTGCGAAAACCGCTTAGCGAACCCTTCGGTAACCGCAAAGTGACCCCATACGATGGAACTTCCAGAATCTTAGACAAAATGTGCGTTACTTTTGTCACTTGAATTTCATAGTAAAACCCATAACGAGTAGGCAGAAAGCAATTTGAGTACTAAACATTATTTCATTATTTTTCTACAAGGCTCGAAAGCGAATGAAGTTTCGCCTTGGGGAAACCACTAAGCGAACCCTTCGGTAACCGCAAAGTGACCCCATACGATGGAACTTCCAGAATCTTAGACAAAATGTGCGTTACTTTTGTCACTTGAATTTCATAGTAAAACCCATAACGAGTAGGCAGAAAGCAATTTGAGTACTAAAAATTATTTCATTATTTTTCTACAATGCTTGAAAGCGAATGAAGTTTCGCCTTGCGAAAACCGCCAAGCGAACCCTTCGGTAACCGCAAAGTGACCCCATACGATGGTACTTCCAGAATCTTAGACAAAATGTGCGTTACTTTTGTCACTTGAATTTCATAGTAAAACCCATAACGAGTAGGCAGAAAGCAATTTGAGTACTATAAATTATTTCATTACTTTTCTACAAGGCTCGAAAGCGAATGAAGTTTCACCTTGGGGAAACCGCTAAGCGAACCCTTCGGTAACCGCAAATGTGACCCCATACGATGGAACTTCCAGAATCTTAGACAAAGTGTGCGTTACTTTTGTCACTTGAATTTCATAGTGAAACCCATAACGAGTAGGCAGACAGCAATATGTGTACTAAAACTTATTTCATTACTTTTCTACAAGGCTCGAAAGCGAGTGAAGTTTCGCCTTGGGGAAACCACTAAGCGAACCCTTCGGTAACCGCAAAGTAACCCCATACGATGGAACTTCCAGAATCTTCAACAAAATGTGCGTTACTTTTGTCACTTGAATTTCATAGTAAAGCCCATAACGAGTAGGCAGAAAGCAATTTGAGTACTAAACATTATTTCATTATTTTTCTACAATGCTCGAAAGCGAATGAAGTTTCGCCTTGGGGAAACCACTAAGCGAACCCTTCGGTAACCGCAAAGTGACCCCATACGATGGAACTTCCAGAATCTTAGACAA
>NC_049980.1:9112958-9114826 GCF_000003815.2 Branchiostoma floridae | reverse complement strand
TGTGCGTTACTTTTCTCACTTGAATTTCATAGTAAAACCCATAACGAGTAGGCAGAAAGCAATTTGAGTACTAAAAATTATTTCATTACTTTTCTACAAGGCTCGAAAGCGAGTGAAGTTTCGCCTTGGGGAAACCACTAAGCGAACCCTTCGGTAACCGCAAAGTAACCCCATACGATGGAACTTCCAGAATCTTCAACAAAATGTGCGTTACTTTTGTCACTTGAATTTCATAGTAAAACCCATAACGAGTAGGCAGAAAGCAATTTGAGTACTAAAAATTATTTCATTATTTTTCTACAATGCTCGAAAGCGAATGAAGCTTCGCCTTGCGAAAACCGCCTAGCGAACCCTTCGGTAACCGCAAAGTGACCCCATACGATGGAACTTCCAGAATCTTAGACAAAATGTGCGTTACTTTTGTCACTTGAATTTCATAGTAAAACCCATAACGAGTAGGCAGAAAGCAATTTGAGTACTAAAAATTATTTCATTATTTTTCTACAATGCTCGAAAGCGAATGAAGTTTCGCCTTGGGGAAACCACTAAGCGAACCCTTCGGTAACCGCAAAGTGACCCCATACGATGGAACTTCCAGAATCTTAGACAAAATGTGCGTTACTTTTGTCACTTGAATTTCATAGTAAAACCCATAACGAGTAGGCAGAAAGCAATTTGAGTACTAAAAATTATTTCATTATTTTTCTACAAGGCTCGAAAGCGAATGAAGTTTCGCCTTGCGAAAACCGCCTAGCGAACCCTTCGGTAACCGCAAAGTGACCCCATACGATGGAACTTCCAGAATCTTCAACAAAATGTGCGTTACTTTTGTCACTTGAATTTCATAGTAAAACCTATAACAAGTAGGCAGAAAGCAATTTGAGTACTATAAATTATTTCATTACTTTTCTACAAGGCTCGAAAGCGAATGAAGTTTCGCCTTGTGAAAACCGCTCTGGCGAACCCTTCGGTAACCGCATAGTGACCCCATACGATGGAACTTCCAGAATCTTAGACAAAGTGTGCGTTACCTTTGTCACTTGAATTTCATAGTACAACCCATAACGAGTAGGCAGAAAGCAATTTGAGTACTATAAATTATTTCATTATTTTTCTACAAGGCTCGAAAGCGAATGAAGTTTCGCCTTGGGGAAACCACTAAGCGAACCCTTCGGTAACCGCAAAGTGACCCCATACGATGGAACTTCCAGAATCTTAGACAAAATGTGCGTTACTTTTGTCACTTGAATTTCATAGTAAAACCCATAACGAGTAGGCAGAAAGCAATTTGAGTACTAAAAATTATTTCATTATTTTTCTACAAGGCTCGAAAGCGAATGAAGTTTCGCCTTGCGAAAACCGCCTAGCGAACCCTTCGGTAACCGCAAAGTGACCCCATACGATGGAACTTCCAGAATCTTCAACAAAATGTGCGTTACTTTTGTCACTTGAATTTCATAGTAAAACCTATAACAAGTAGGCAGAAAGCAATTTGAGTACTATAAATTATTTCATTACTTTTCTACAAGGCTCGAAAGCGAATGAAGTTTCGCCTTGTGAAAACCGCCTGGCGAACCCTTCGGTAACCGCATAGTGACCCCATACGATGGAACTTCCAGAATCTTAGACAAAGTGTGCGTTACCTTTGTCACTTGAATTTCATAGTAAAACCCATAACGAGTAGGCAGAAAGCAATTTGAGTACTATAAATTATTTCATTATTTTTCTACAAGGCTCGAAAGCGAATGAAGTTTCGCCTTGGGGAAACCACTAAGCGAACCCTTCGGTAACCGCAAAGTGACCCCATACGATGGAACTTCCAGAATCTTAGACAAAATGTGCGTTACTTTTGTCACTTGAATTTCATA
>NC_049980.1:9109776-9112826 GCF_000003815.2 Branchiostoma floridae | reverse complement strand
TGTGACCCCTTACGATGGAACTTCCAGAATCTTAGACAAAGTGTGCGTTACTTTTGTCACTTGAATTTCATAGTGAAACCCAAAACGAGTAGGCAGAAAGCAATATGTGTACTAAAACTTATTTCATTACTTTTCTACAAGGCTCGAAAGCGAGTGAAGTTTCGCCTTGGGGAAACCACTAAGCGAACCCTTCGGTAACCGCAAAGTAACCCCATACGATGGAACTTCCAGAATCTTCAACAAAATGTGCGTTACTTTTGTCACTTGAATTTCATAGTAAAACCCATAACGAGTAGGCAGAAAGCAATTTGAGTACTAAAAATTATTTCATTACTTTTCTACAAGGCTCGAAAGCGAATGAAGTTTCGCCTTGGGGAAACCACTAAGCGAACCCTTCGGTAACCGCAAAGTGACCCCATACGATGGAACTTCCAGAATCTTAGACAAAGTGTGCGTTACCTTTGTCACTTGAATTTCATAGTAAAACCCATAACGAGTAGGCAGAAAGCAATTTGAGTACTAAAAATTATTTCATTATTTTTCTACAATGCTCGAAAGCGAATGAAGTTTCGCCTTGGGGAAACCACTAAGCGAACCCTTCGGTAACCGCAAAGTGACCCCATACGATGGAACTTCCAGAATCTTAGACAAAATGTGCGTTACTTTTGTCACTTGAATTTCATAGTAAAACCCATAACGAGTAGACAGAAAGCAATTTGAGTACTATAAATTATTTCATTACTTTTCTACAAGGCTCGAAAGCGAATGAAGTTTCCCCTTGGGAAAACCGCCTAGCGAACCCTTCGGTAACCGCAAAGTGACCCCATACGATGGAACTTCCAGAATCTTAGACAAAATGTGCGTTACTTTTGTTGAATTTCATAGTAAAACCCATAACGAGTAGGCAGAAAGCAATTGAGTACTAAAAATTATTTCATTATTTTCTACAAGGCTCGAAAGCGAATGAAGTTTCGCCTTGAGGAAACCGCTAAGCGAACCCTTCGGTAACCGCAGAGTGATTCCATACGATGGTACTTCCAGAATCTTCAACAAAATGTGCGTTACTTTTGTCACTTGAATTTCATAGTAAGACCCATATCGAGTAGGCAGAAAGCAATTTGAGTACTAAACATTATTTCATTATTTTTCTACAAGGCTCGAAAGCGAATGAAGTTTCGCCTTGCGAAAACCGCCAAGCGAACCCTTCGGTAACCGCAAAGTGACCCCATACGATGGTACTTCCAGAATCTTAGACAAAATGTGCGTTACTTTTGTCACTTGAATTTCATAGTAAAACCCATAACGAGTAGGCAGAAAGCAATTTGAGTACTATAAATTATTTCATTACTTTTCTACAAGGCTCGAAAGCGAATGAAGTTTCCCCTTGGGAAAACCGCCTAGCGAACCCTTCGGTAACCGCAAAGTGACTCCATACGATGGAACTTCCAGAATCTTAGACAAAATGTGCGTTACTTTTGTCACTTGAATTTCATAGTAAAACCCATAACGAGTAGGCAGAAAGCAATTTGAGTACTAAAAATTATTTCATTATTTTTCTACAATGCTCGAAAGCGAATGAAGTTTCGCCTTGCGAAAACCGCCTAGCGAACCCTTCGGTAACCGCAAAGTGACCCCATACGATGGAACTTCCAGAATCTTCAACAAAATGTGCGTTACTTTTGTCACTTGAATTTCATAGTAAAACCTATAACAAGTAGGCAGAAAGTAATTTGAGTACTAAAAATTATTTCATTATTTTTCTACAATGCTCGAAAGCGAATGAAGTTTCCCCTTGGGAAAACCGCCTAGCGAACCCTTCGGTAACCGCAAAGTGACCCCATACGATGGAACTTCCAGAATCTTAGACAAAGTGTGCGTTACCTTTGTCACTTGAATTTCATAGTAAAACCCATAACGAGTAGGCAGAAAGCAATTTGAGTACTAAACATTATTTCATTATTTTTCTACAATGCTCGAAAGCGAATGAAGTTTCTGCCTTGGGGAAACCACTAAGCGAACCCTTCGGTAACCGCAAAGTGACCCCATACGATGGAACTTCCAGAATCTTAGACAAAATGTGCGTTACTTTTGTCACTTGAATTTCATAGTAAAACCCATAACGAGTAGGCAGAAAGCAATTTGAGTACTAAAAATTATTTCATTATTTTTCTACAAGGCTCGAAAGCGAATGAAGTTTCGCCTTGGGGAAACCACTAAGCGAACCCTTCGGTAACCGCAAAGTGACCCCATACGATGGAATTTCTAGAATCTTAGACAAAGTGTGCGTTACTTTTGTCACTTGAATTTCATAGTAAAACCCATAACAAGTAGGCAGAAAGCAATTTGAGTACTAAAAATTGTTTCATTACTTTTCTACAAGGCTCGAAAGCGAATGAAGTTTCGCCTTGGGGAAACCGCTAAGCGAACCCTTCGGTAACCGCAAAGTGACCCCATACGATGGAACTTCCAGAATCTTAGACAAAGTGTGCGTTACTTTTGTCACTTGAATTTCATAGTGAAACCCATAACGAGTAGGCAGAAAGCAATATGTGTACTAAAACTTATTTCATTACTTTTCTACAAGGCTCGAAAGCGAGTGAAGTTTCGCCTTGGGGAAACCACTAAGCGAACCCTTCGGTAACCGCAAAGTAACCCCATACGATGGAACTTCCAGAATCTTCAACAAAATGTGCGTTACTTTTGTCACTTGAATTTCATAGTAAAACCAATAACGAGTAGGCAGAAAGCAATTTGAGTACTAAAAATTATTTCATTATTTTTCTACAAGGCTCGAAAGCGAATGAAGTTTCGCCTTGGGGAAACCACTAAGAGAACCCTTCGGTAACCGCAAAGTGACCCCATACGATGGAACTTCCAGAATCTTAGACAAAGTGTGCGTTACCTTTGTCACTTGAATTTCATAGTAAAACCCATAACGAGTAGGCAGAAAGCAATTTGAGTACTAAAAATTATTTCATTATTTTTCTACAATGCTCGAAAGCGAATGAAGTTTCGCCTTGCGAAAACCGCCTAGCGAACCCTTCGGTAAC
>NC_049980.1:9107138-9109364 GCF_000003815.2 Branchiostoma floridae | reverse complement strand
AAGTGACCCCATACGATGGAACTTCCAGAATCTTCAACAAAATGTGCGTTACTTTTGTCACTTGAATTTCATAGTAAAACCCATAACGAGTAGGCAGAAAGCAATTTGAGTACTAAAAATTATTTCATTATTTTTCTACAAGGCTCGAAAGCGAATGAAGTTTCGCCTTGCGAAAACCGCCTAGCGAACCCTTCGGTAACCGCAAAGTGACCCCATACGATGGAACTTCCAGAATCTTAGACAAAATGTGCGTTACTTTTGTCACTTGAATTTCATAGTAAAACCCATAACGAGTAGGCAGAAAGCAATTTGAGTACTAAACATTATTTCATTATTTTTCTACAATGCTCGAAAGCGAATGAAGTTTCGCCTTGGGGAAACCACTAAGCGAACCCTTCGGTAACCGCAAAGTGACCCCATACGATGGAACTTCCAGAATCTTAGACAAAATGTGCGTTACTTTTGTCACTTGAATTTCATAGTAAAACCCATAACGAGTAGGCAGAAAGCAATTTGAGTACTAAAAATTATTTCATTATTTTTCTACAATGCTCGAAAGCGAATGAAGTTTCGCCTTGCGAAAACCGCCAAGCGAACCCTTCGGTAACCGCAAAGTGACCCCATACGATGGTACTTCCAGAATCTTAGACAAAATGTGCGTTACTTTTGTCACTTGAATTTCATAGTAAAACCCATAACGAGTAGGCAGAAAGCAATTGAGTACTATAAATTATTTCATTACTTTTCTACAAGGCTCGAAAGCGAATGAATTTTCCCCTTGGGAAAACCGCCTAGCGAACCCTTCGGTAACCGCAAAGTGACCCCATACGATGGAACTTGCAGAATCTTAGACAAAATGTGCGTTACTTTTGTCACTTGAATTTCATAGTAAAACCCATAACGAGTAGGCAGAAAGCAATTTGAGTACTATAAATTATTTCATTACTTTTCTACAAGGCTCGAAAGCGAATGAAGTTTCGCCTTGGGGAAACCACTAAGCGAACCCTTCGGTAACCGCAGAGTGATTCCATACGATGGTACTTCCAGAATCTTCAACAAAATGTGCGTTACTTTTGTCACTTGAATTTCATAGTAAAACCCATAACGAGTAGGCAGAAAGCAATTTGAGTACTAAAAATTATTTCATTACTTTTCTACAAGGCTCGAAAGCGAATGAAGTTTTGCCTTGGGGAAACCGCTAAGCGAACCCTTCGGTAACCGCAGAGTGATTCCATACAATGGTATTTCCAGAATCTTCAACAAAATGTGCGTTACTTTTGTCACTTGAATTTCATAGTAAAACCCATATCGAGTAGGCAGAAAGCAATTTGAGTACTAAAAATTTTTTCATTATTTTTCTACAAGGCTCGAAAGCGAATGAAGTTTCGCCTTGGGGAAACCACTAAGCGAACCCTTCGGTAACCGCAAAGTGACCCCATACGATGTAATTTCTAGAATCTTAGACAAAGTGTGCGTTACTTTTGTCAGTTGAATTTCATAGTAAAACCCATAACGAGTAGGCAGAAAGCAATTTGAGTACTAAAAATTATTTCATTACTTTTCTACAAGGCTCGAAAGCGAATGAAGTTTCGCCTTGGGGAAACCACTAAGCGAACCCTTCGGTAACCGCAAAGTGACCCCATACGATGGATCTTCCAGAATCTTAGACAAAGTGTGCGTTACCTTTGTCACTTGAATTTCATAGTAAAACCCATAACGAGTAGGCAGAAAGCAATTTGAGTACTAAAAATTATTTCATTATTTTTCTACAATGCTCGAAAGCGAATGAAGTTTCGCCTTGCGAAAACCGCCTAGCGAACCCTTCGGTAACCGCAAAGTGACCCCATACGATGGAACTTCCAGAATCTTCAACAAAATGTGCGTTACTTTTGTCACTTGAATTTCATAGTAAAACCTATAACAAGTAGGCAGAAAGTAATTTGAGTACTAAAAATTATTTCATTATTTTTCTACAATGCTCGAAAGCGAATGAAGTTTCCCCTTTGGGAAAACCGCCAAGCGAACCCTTCGGTAACCGCAAAGTGACCCCATACGATGGAACTTCCAGAATCTTAGACAAAGTGTGCGTTACCTTTGTCACTTGAATTTCATAGTAAAACCCATAACGAGTAGGCAGAAAGCAATTTGAGTACTAAACATTATTTCATTATTTTTCTACAATGCTCGAAAGCGAATGAAGTTTCGCCTTGGGGAAACCACTAAGCG
>NC_049980.1:9106159-9107038 GCF_000003815.2 Branchiostoma floridae | reverse complement strand
CGCAAAGTGACCCCATACGATGGAACTTCCAGAATCTTAGACAAAATGTGCGTTACTTTTGTCACTTGAATTTCATAGTAAAACCCATAACGAGTAGGCAGAAAGCAATTTGAGTACTAAAAATTATTTCATTATTTTTCTACAAGGCTCGAAAGCGAATGAAGTTTCGCCTTGCGAAAACCGCCTAGCGAACCCTTCGGTAACCTCAAAGTGACCCCATACGATGGAACTTCCAGAATCTTCAACAAAATGTGCGTTACTTTTGTCACTTGAATTTCATAGTAAAACCTATAACAAGTAGGCAGAAAGCAATTTGAGTACTATAAATTATTTCATTACTTTTCTACAAGGCTCGAAAGCGAATGAAGTTTCGCCTTGTGAAAACCGCCTGGCGAACCCTTCGGTAACCGCATAGTGACCCCATACGATGGAACTTCCAGAATCTTAGACAAAGTGTGCGTTACCTTTGTCACTTGAATTTCATAGTAAAACCCATAACGAGTAGGCAGAAAGCAATTTGAGTACTATAAATTATTTCATTATTTTTCTACAAGGCTCGAAAGCGAATGAAGTTTCGCCTTGGGGAAACCACTAAGCGAACCCTTCGGTAACCGCAAAGTGACCCCATACGATGGAACTTCCAGAATCTTAGACAAAATGTGCGTTACTTTTGTCACTTGAATTTCATAGTAAAACCCATAACGAGTAGGCAGAAAGCAATTTGAGTACTAAAAATTATTTCATTATTTTTCTACAAGGCTCGAAAGCGAATGAAGTTTCGCCTTGGGGAAACCACTAAGCGAACCCTTCGGTAACCGCAAAGTGACCCCATACGATGGAATTTCTAGAATCTTAGACAAAGTGTGCGTTACTTTTGTC
>NC_049980.1:9104415-9106059 GCF_000003815.2 Branchiostoma floridae | reverse complement strand
ATTTCATTATTTTTCTACAAGGCTCGAAAGCGAATGAAGTTTCGCCTTGGGGAAACCGCTAAGCGAACCCTTCGGTAACCGCAAATGTGACCCCATACGATGGAACTTCCAGAATCTTAGACAAAGTGTGCGTTACTTTTGTCACTTGAATTTCATAGTGAAACCCAAAACGAGTAGGCAGAAAGCAATATGTGTACTAAAACTTATTTCATTACTTTTCTACAAGGCTCGAAAGCGAGTGAAGTTTCGCCTTGGGGAAACCACTAAGCGAACCCTTCGGTAACCGCAAAGTAACCCCATACGATGGAACTTCCAGAATCTTCAACAAAATGTGCGTTACTTTTGTCACTTGAATTTCATAGTAAAACCCATAACGAGTAGGCAGAAAGCAATTTGAGTACTAAAAATTATTTCATTACTTTTCTACAAGGCTCGAAAGCGAATGAAGTTTCGCCTTGGGGAAACCACTAAGAGAACCCTTCGGTAACCGCAAAGTGACCCCATACGATGGAACTTCCAGAATCTTAGACAAAGTGTGCGTTACCTTTGTCACTTGAATTTCATAGTAAAACCCATAACGAGTAGGCAGAAAGCAATTTGAGTACTAAAAATTATTTCATTATTTTTCTACAATGCTCGAAAGCGAATGAAGTTTCGCCTTGCGAAAACCGCTAAGCGAACCCTTCGGTAACCGCAAAGTGACCCCATACGATGGAACTTCCAGAATCTTAGACAAAATGTGCGTTACTTTTGTCACTTGAATTTCATAGTAAAACCCATACAGGGTAGGCAGAAAGCAATTTGAGTACTAAAACTTATTTCATTATTTTTGTACAAGGCTCGAAAGCGAATGAATTTTTCCCTTGGGAAAACCGCCTAGCGAACCCTTCGGTAACCGCAAAGTGACCCCATACGATGGAATTTGTAGAATCTTAGACAAAATGTGCGTTACTTTTGTCACATGAATTTCATAGTAAAACCCATAACGAGTAGGCAGAAAGCAATTTGAGTACTATAAATTATTTCATCACTTTTCTACAAGGCTCGAAAGCGAATGAAGTTTCGCCTTGGGGAAACCACTAAGCGAACCCTTCGGTAACCGCAGAGTGATTCCATACGATGGTACTTCCAGAATCTTCAACAAAATGTGCGTTACTTTTGTCACTTGAATTTCATAGTAAAACCCATAACGAGTAGGCAGAAAGCAATTTGAGTACTAAAAATTATTTCATTACTTTTCTACAAGGCTCGAAAGCGAATGAAGTTTTGCCTTGGGGAAACCGCTAAGCGAACCCTTCGGTAACCGCAGAGTGATTCCATACAATGGTATTTCCAGAATCTTAGACAAAATGTGCGTTACTTTTGTCACTTGAATTTCATAGTAAAACCCATATCGAGTAGGCAGAAAGCAATTTGAGTACTAAAAATTATTTCATTACTTTTCTACAAGGCTCGAAAGCGAATGAAGTTTCGCCTTGGGGAAACCACTAAGCGAACCCTTCGGTAACCGCAAAGTGACTCCATACGATGGAATTTCTAGAATCTTAGACAAAGTGTGCGTTACTTTTGTCACTTGAATTTCATAGTAAAACCCATAACGAGTAGGCAGAAAGCAATTTGAGTACTATAAATTATTCATTACTT
>NC_049980.1:9102262-9104315 GCF_000003815.2 Branchiostoma floridae | reverse complement strand
AGTGTGCGTTACTTTTGTCACTTGAATTTCATAGTAAAACCCATAACGAGTAGGCAGAAAGCAATTTGAGTACTAAAAATTATTTCATCACCTTTTCTACAAGGCTCGAAAGCGAATGAAGTATCCCCTTGGGAAAACCGCCTAGCGAACCCTTCGGTAACCGCAAAGTGACCCCATACGATGGAACTTCCAGAATCTTAAACAAAGTGTGCGTTACTTTTGTCACTTGAATATCATAGTAAAACTCATAACGAGTAGGCAGAAAGCAATTTGAGTACTAAAAATTATTTCATTACTTTTCTACAAGACTCGAAAGCGAACGAATTTCCCCTTGGGAAAACCACCTATCGAACTCTTCGGTAACCGCAAAGTGACCCAATACGATGGAACTTCAAGAATCTTAGACAAAGTGTGCGTTACTTTTGTCACTTGAATTTCATAGCAAAACTCATAACGAGTAGGCAGAAAGCAATATGAGTACTAAAGATTATTTCATTTCTTTTCTACAAGACTCGAAAGCGAATGAAGTATCCCCTTGGGAAAACCGTCTAGCGAACCCTTCGGTAACCGCAAAGTGACCCCATACGATGGAACTTCCAGAATCTTAAACAAAATGTGCGTTACTTTTGTCACTTGAATTTTATAGTAAAACCCATAACGAGTAGGCAGAAAGCAATTTGAGTACTAAAAATTATTTCATTACTTTTCTACAAGATTCGAAAGCGAACGAAGTATCCCCTTGGGAAAACCGCCTAGCGAACCCTTCGGTAACCGCAAAGTGACCCTATAGGATGGAACTTCCAGAAATTAAGATAAAGTGTGCGTTACTTTTGTCACTTGAAATTCATAGTAAAACCCATAACGAGTAGGCAGAAAGCAATTTGAGTACTGAAAATTATTTCATTATCTTTTCTACAAGGCTCGAAAGCGAATGAAGTATCCCCTTGGGAAAACCGCCTAGCGAACCCTTCGGTAACCGCAAAGTGACCCCATACGATGGAACTTCCAGAAATTAAGATAAAGTGTGCGTTACTTTTGTCACTTGAATTTCATAGTAAAACCCATATCGAGTAGGCAGAAAGCAATTTGAGTACTAAAAATTATTTCATTACTTTTCTACAAGACTCGAAAGCGAATGAAGTATCCCCTTGGGAAAACCGTGTAGCGAACCCTTCAGTAACCGCAAAGTGACCCCATACGATGGAACTTCCAGAATGTTAGACAAAGTGTGCGTTACTTTTGTCACTTGAATTGCATAGTAAAACCCATAACGAGAAGGCAGAAAGCAATTTGAGTACTAAAAATTATTTCATTACTTTTCTACAAGGCTCGAAAGCGAATGAAGTTTCCCCTTGGGAAAACCGCCTAGCGAACCCTTCGGTAACCGCAAAGTGACCCCATACGATGGAACTTCCAGAATCTTAAACAAAATGTGCGTTACTTTTGTCACTAGAATTTCATAGTAAAACCCATAACGAGTAGGCAGAAAGCAATTTGAATACTAAAAATTATTTCATTACTTTTCTACAAGACTCGAAAGCGAATGAAGTTTCCCCTTGGGAAAACCGTCTAGCGAACCCTTCGGTAACCGCAAAGTGACCCCATAGTACGATGGAACTTCCAAAATCTTAAACAAAATGTGCGTTACTTTTGTCACTTGAATTTCATAATAAAACCCATAACGAGTAGGCAGAAAGCAATTTGAGTACTAAAAATTATTTCATTACTTTTCTACAAGGCTCGAAAGCGAACGAATTTCCCCTTGGGAAAACCACCTAGCGAACCCTACACTAACCGCAAAGTGACCCCATACGATGGAACTTCTAGAATCTTAGACAAAGTGTGCGTTACTTTTGTCACTTGAATTTCATAGTAAAACCCATAACAAGTAGGCAGAAAGCAATTAGAGACTAAAAATTATTTCATTACTATTCTACAAGACTCGAAAGCGAATGAAGTTTCCCCTTGGCAAAAACGCGTCTAGCGAACCCTTCGGTAACCGCAAAGTGACCCCATACGATGGAACTTCCAGAAATTAAGACAAAGTGTGGTG
>NC_049980.1:9100865-9101717 GCF_000003815.2 Branchiostoma floridae | reverse complement strand
CCCTTCGGTAACCGCAAAGTGACCCCATACGATGGAACTTCCAGAAATTAAGACAAAATGTGCGTTACTTTTGTCACTTGAATTTCATAGTAAAACCCATAACGAGTAGGCAGAAAGCAATTTGAGTACTAAAAATTATTTCATTACTTTTCTACAAGACTCGAAAGCGAATGAAGTTTCCCCTTGGGAAAACCGCCTAGCGAACCCTTCGGTAACCGCAAAGTGATCCCATACGATGGAACTTCCAGAATCTTAGACAAAGTGTGCGTTACTTTTGTCACTTGAATTTCATAGTAAAACCCATAACGAGTAGGCAGAAAGCAATTTGAGTACTAAAAATTATTTCATTACTTTTCTACAAGACTCGAAAGCGAATGAAGTTACCCCTTGGGAAAACCGTCTAGCGAACCCTTCGGTAACCGCAAAGTGACCCCATACGATGGAGCTTCCAGAATCTTAGACAAAATGTGCGTTACTTTTGACACTTGAATTTCATAGTAAAACCCATAACGAGTAGGCAGAAAGCAATTTGAGTACTGAAAATTATTTCATTACTTTTCTACAAGACTCGAAAGCGAATGAAGTTTCCCCTTGAGAAAACCGTCTAGCGAACCCTTCGGTAACCGCAAAGTGACCCCATACGATGGAACTTCCAGAATTTAAGACAAAGTGTGCGTTACTTTTGTCACTTGAATTTCATAGTAAAACCCATAACGAGTAGGCAGAAAGCAATTTGAATACTAAAAATTATTTCATTACTTTTCTACAAGACTCGAAAGCGAATGAAGTTTCCCCTTGGGAAAACCGTCTAGCGAACCCTTCCGTAACCGCAAAGTGACCCCATAGTACGAT
>NC_049980.1:9099285-9100528 GCF_000003815.2 Branchiostoma floridae | reverse complement strand
GAATGAAGTTTCCCCTTGGCAAAAACCGTCTAGCGAACCCTTCGGTAACCGCAAAGTGCCCAATACGATGGAACTTCAAGAATCTTAGACAAAGTGTGCGTTACTTTTGTCACTTGAATTTCATAGTAAAACTCATAACGAGTAGGCAGAAAGCAATATGAGTACTAAAGATTATTTCATTTCTTTTCTACAAGACTCGAAAGCGAATGAAGTATCCCCTTGGGAAAACCGTCTAGCGAACCCTTCGGTAACCGCAAAGTGACCCCATACGATGGAACTTCCAGAATCTTTGACAAAATGTGCGTTACTTTTGTCACTTGAATTTCATAGTAAAACCCATAACGAGTAGGCAGAAAGCAATTTGAGTACTAAAAATTATTTCCTTACTTTTCTAACATAACTTGAAAGCGAATGAAGTTTCCCCTTGGGAAAACCGCCTAGCGAACCCTTCGGTAACCGCAAAGTGACCCCATACGATGGAACTTCCAGAATCTTAGACAAAATGTGCGTTACTTTTGTCACTATAATTTCATAGTAAAACCCATAACGAGTAGGCAGAAA
This sequence comes from Branchiostoma floridae, assembly GCF_000003815.2. Classification (NCBI taxonomy): domain Eukaryota; kingdom Metazoa; phylum Chordata; class Leptocardii; order Amphioxiformes; family Branchiostomatidae; genus Branchiostoma; species Branchiostoma floridae. The sequence goes on along the minus strand of NC_049980.1, from coordinate 9,099,967 downwards.
GCAATTTGAGTACTAAAAATTATTTCATTACTTTTCTACAAGACTCGAAAGCGAATGAAGTTTCCCCTTGGGAAAACCGCCTTGGAAACCCTTCGGTAACCGCAAAGTGACCTCATACGATGGAACTTCCAGAATCTTAGACAAAGTGTGCGTTACTTTTGTCACTTGAATTTCATAGTAAAACCCATAACGAGTAGGCAGAAAGCAATTTGAATACTAAAAATTATTTCATTACTTTTCTACAAGACTCGAAAGCGAATGAAGTTTCCCCTTGGGAAAACCGGCAGCGAAACCTTCGGTAACCGCAAAGTGACCCCATACGATGGAACTTCCAGAATCTTAGACAAAGTGTGCGTTACTTTTGTCACTTGAATTTCATAGTAAAACCCATAACAAGTAGGCCGAAAGCCATTAGAGACTAAAAATTATTTCATTACTATTCTACAAGACTCGAAAGCGAATGAAGTTTTCCCTTGGGGAAACCGGCTATCGAAACCTTCGGTGACCGGGAAGTGATCCCCTATGATGAGACTTCCAGAATCTTTGACAAAATGTGCGTTACTTTTGTCACTTGAATTTCATAGTATAAACCCTAACGAGTATGCGGAAAGCACTTTGAGTACTACAAATTATTTCGTGACTTTTCTAACATGACTTGAAAGGGAATGAAGTTTCCCCTTGG
>NC_049980.1:9097579-9099084 GCF_000003815.2 Branchiostoma floridae | reverse complement strand
TGGGAAAACCGCCTAGCGAACCCTTCGGTAACCGCAAAGTGACCCCATACGATGGAACTTCCAGAAATTAAGACAAAGTGTGCGTTACTTTTGTCACTTGAATTTCATAGTAAAACCCATAACGAGTAGGCAGAAAGCAATTTGAGACTAAAAATTATTTCATTACTATTCTACAAGACTCGAAAGCGAATTAAGTTTCCCCTTGGCAAAAACAGTCTAGCGAACCCTTCGGTAACCGCAAAGTGACCCCATACGATGGAACTTCCAGAATCTTAGACAAAGTGTGCGTTACTTTTGTCACTTGAATTTCATAGTAAAACCCATAACGAGTAGGCAGAAAGCAATTTGAGTACTAAAAATTATTTCATTACTTTTCTACAAGACTCGAAAGCGAACGAAGTTTCCCCTTGGGAAAACCGCCTAGCGAACCCTTCGGTAACCGCAAAGTGACCCCATACGATGGAACTTCAAGAAATTAAGATAAAGTGTGCGTTACTTTTGTCACTTGAATTTCATAGTAAAACCCATAACGAGTAGGCAGAAAGCAATTTGAGTACTGAAAATTATTTCATTACTTTTCTACAAGGCTCGAAAGCGAATGAAGTTTCCCCTTGGGAAAACCGCCTAGCGAACCCTTCGGTAACCGCAAAGTGACCCCATAAGATGGAACTTCCAGAATCTTAAACAAAATGTGCGTTACTTTTGTCACTTGAATATCATAGTAAAACTCATAACGAGTAGGCAGATAGCAATTTGAGTACTAAAAATTATTTCATTACTTTTCTACAAGACTCGAAAGCGAACGAATTTCCCCTTGGGAAAACCACCTATCGAACTCTTCGGTAACCGCAAAGTGACCCAATACGATGGAACTTCAAGAATCTTAGACAAAGTGTGCGTTACTTTTGTCACTTGAATTTCATAGCAAAACTCATAACGAGTAGGCAGAAAGCAATATGAGTACTAAAGATTATTTCATTTCTTTTCTACAAGACTCGAAAGCGAATGAAGTATCCCCTTGGGAAAACCGTCTAGCGAACCCTTCGGTAACCGCAAAGTGACCCCATACGATGGAACTTCCAGAATCTTAAACAAAATGTGCGTTACTTTTGTCACTTGAATTTTATAGTAAAACCCATAACGAGTAGGCAGAAAGCAATTTGAGTACTAAAAATTATTTCATTACTTTTCTACAAGATTCGAAAGCGAACGAAGTATCCCCTTGGGAAAACCGCCTAGCGAACCCTTCGGTAACCGCAAAGTGACCCTATAGGATGGAACTTCCAGAAATTAAGATAAAGTGTGCGTTACTTTTGTCACTTGAATTTCATAGTAAAACCCATAACGAGTAGGCAGAAAGCAATTTGAGTACTAAAAATTATTTCATTACTTTTCTACAAGACTCGAAAGCGAATGAAGTTACCCCTTGGGAAAACCGTCTAGCGAACCCTTCGGTAACCGCAAAGTGACCCCATACGATGGAGCTTCCAGAATCTTAGACAAAA
>NC_049980.1:9096393-9097479 GCF_000003815.2 Branchiostoma floridae | reverse complement strand
ATTTCATAGTAAAACCCATAACGAGTAGGCAGAAAGCAATTTGAGTACTGAAAATTATTTCATTACTTTTCTACAAGACTTGAAAGCGAATGAAGTTTCCCCTTGAGAAAACCGTCTAGCGAACCCTTCGGTAACCGCAAAGTGACCCCATACGATGGAACTTCCAGAAATTAAGACAAAATGTGCGTTACTTTTGTCACTTGAATTTCATAGTAAAACCCATAACGAGTAGGCAGAAAGCAATTTGAGTACTAAAAATTATTTCATTACTTTTCTACAAGACTCGAAAGCGAATGAAGTTTCCCCTTGGGAAAACCGCCTAGCGAACCCATCGGTAACCGCAAAGTGATCCCATACGATGGAACTTCTAGAATCTTAGACAAAGTGTGCGCTACTTTTGTCACTTGAATTTCATAGTAAAACTCATCACGAGTAGGCAGAAAGCAATATGAGTACTAAAGATTATTTCATTTCTTTTCTACAAGACTCGAAAGCGAATGAAGTATCCCCTTGGGAAAACCGTCTAGCGAACCCTTCGGTAACCGCAAAGTGACCCCATACGATGGAACTTCCAGAATCTTAAACAAAATGTGCGTTGCTTTTGTCACTTGAATTTCATAGTAAAACCCATAACGAGTAGGCAGAAAGCAATTTGAGTACTAAAAATTATTTCATTACTTTTCTTCAAGACTCGAAAGCGAATGAAGTTTCCCCTTGGGAAAACCGTCTAGCGAACCCTTCGGTAGCCGCAAAATGACGCCATAGTACGATGGAACTTCCAAAATCTTAAACAAAATGTGCGTTACTTTTGTCACTTGAATTTCATAATAAAGCCCATAACGAGTAGGCAGAAAGCAATTTGAGTACTAAAAATTATTTCATTACTTTTCTACAAGGCTCGAAAGCGAATGAAGTATCCCCTTGGGAAAACCGCCTAGCGAACCCTTCGTTAACCGCAAAGTGACCCTATAGGATGGAACTTCCAGAAATTAAGATAAAGTGTGCGTTACTTTTGTCACAGGAATTTCATAGTAAAACCCATAACGAGTAGGCAGAAAGCAATTTGAGCACGAAATTATTTCATTA
>NC_049980.1:9094838-9096293 GCF_000003815.2 Branchiostoma floridae | reverse complement strand
TTTCTACAAGCCTCGAAAGCGAATGAAGTTTCCCCTTGGGAAAACCGCCTAGCGAACCCTTCGGTAACCGCAAAGTGACCCCATACGATGGAACTTCCAGAATCTTAAACAAAATGTGCGTTACTTTTGTCACTGGAATTTCATAGTAAAACCCATAACGAGTGGGCAGAAAGCAATTTGAGTCCTAAAAATTATTTCATTACTTTTCTCCAAGCCTCGAAAGGGAATGAAGTTTCCCTTGGGGAAACCCGCCTAGCGAACCCTTCGTTACCCGCAAAGTGCCCCTATCGAATGGACCTTCCGGAATTTAAGCTAAAGTGTGCGTACCTTTTGTCACTGGATTTTCATAGTAAACCCCTTACCGAGTGGCCGGAAACCAATTGGAGTCCTAAAATTATTTCATTACTTTTCTACAAGGCTCGAAAGCGAATGAAGTTTCCCCTTGGGAAAACCGCATAGCGAACTCTTCGGTAACCGCAAAGTGATCCCATACGATGGAACTTCCAGAATCTTAGACAAAGTGTGCGTTACTTTTGTCACTTGAATTTCATAGTAAAACCCATAACGAGTAGGCAGAAAGCAATTTGAGTACTAAAAATTATTTCATCACTTTTCTACAAGGCTCGAAAGCGAATGAAGCCTCCCCCTTGGGAAAAACGCATAGCGAACTCTTCGGTTACCGCAAAGTGACCCCATACGATGGAACTTCCAGAATCTTAGACAAAGTGTGCGTTACTTTTGTCACTTGAATTTCATAGTAAAACTCATAACGAGTAGGCAGAAAGCAATATGAGTACTAAAGATTATTTCATTTCTTTTCTACAAGACTCGAAAGCGAATGAAGTATCCCCTTGGGAAAACCGTCTAGCGAACACTTCGGTAACCGCAAAGTGACCCCATACTATGGAACTTCCAGAATCTTAAACAAAATGTGCGTTACTTTTGTCACTAGAATTTCATAGTAAAACCTATAACGAGTAGGCAGAAAGCAATTTGAGTACTAAAAATTATTTCATTACTTTTCTACAAGGCTCGAAAGCGAACGAATTTCCCCTTGGGAAAACCACCTAGCGAACTCTTCGGTAACCGCAAAGTGATCCCATACGATGGAACTTCCAGAATCTTAGACAAAGTGTGCGTTACTTTTGTCACTTGAATTTCATAGTAAAACCCATAACGAGTAGGCAGAAAGCAATTTGAGTACTAAAAATTGTTTCATTACTTTTCTACAAGACTCGAAAGCGAATGAAGTTTCCCCTTGGGAAAACCGCCTAGCGAACCCCTTCGTAACCGCAAAGGGACCCCATACGATTGAACTTCCAGAATCTTAGACAAAATGTGCGTTACTTTTGTCACCTGAATTTCATAGTAAAACCCATAACGAGTAGGCAGAAAGCAATTTGAGTGCTAAAAATTAATTAATTACTTTTCTACAAGGCTCGAAAGCGAATGAAG
>NC_049980.1:9092891-9094630 GCF_000003815.2 Branchiostoma floridae | reverse complement strand
CCCTTGGGAAAACCGCCTAGCGAACCCTTCGGTAACCGCATAGTGACCCCAGACGATGGAACTTCCAGAATCTTAGACATAATGTGCGTTACTTTTGTCACTTGAATTTCATAGTAAAACCCATAACGAGTAGGCAGAAAGCAATTTGGGTACTAAGAATTATTTCATTACTTTTCTACAAGGCTCGAAAGCGAATGAAGTATCCCCTTGGGAAAACCGCCTAGCGAACCCTTCGGTTACCGCAAAGTGACCCCATACGATGGAACTTCCAGAATCTTAGACAAAGTGTGCGTTACTTTTGTCACTTGAATTTCATAGTAAAACTGATAACGAGTAGGCAGAAAGCAATTTGAGTCCTAAAAATTATTTCATTACTTTTCTACAAGGCTCGAAAGCGAATGAAGTTTCCCCTTGGGAAAACCGCCTAGCGAACCCTTCGGTAACCGCAAAGTGACCCCATACGATAGAACTTCCAGAATTTAAGATAAAGTGTGCGTTACTTTTGTCACTGGAATTTCATAGTAAAACCCATAACGTGTAGGCAGAAAGCAATTTGAGTACTAAAAATTATTTCATTACTTTTCTACAAGACTCGAAAGCGAATGAAGTTTCCCCTTGGGAAAACCGCCTAGCGAACCCTTCGGTAACCGCAAAGTTACCCCATACGATGGAACTTCGAGTAATTAAGACAAAGTGTGCGTTACTTTTGTCACTTGAATTTCATAGTAAAACCCATAACGAGTAGGCAGAAAGCAATTTGAGTCCTAAAAATCATTTCATTACTTTTCTACAAGACTCGAAAGCAAATGAAGCTTCCCCTTGGGAAAACCGCCTAGCGAACCCTTCGGTAACCGCAAAGTGACCCCATACGATGGAACTTCCAGAATCTTAGACAAAGTGTGCGTTACTTCTGTCACTTGAATTTCATAGTAAAACCCATAACGAGTAGGCAGAAAGCAATTTGAGTACTAAAAATTATTTCGTTACTTTTCTACAAGACTCGAAAGCGAATGAAGTTTCCCCTTGGGAAAACCGCCTAGCGAACCCTTCGGTAACCGCAAAGTGACCCCATACGATGGAACTTCCAGAAATTAAGACAAAGTGTGCGTTACTTTTGTCACTTGAATTTCATAGTAAAACCCATAACGAGTAGGCAGAAAGCAATTTGAGTGCTAAAAATTATTTCATTACTTTTCTACAAGACTCGAAAGCGAATGAAGTTTCCCCTTGGGAAAACCGCCTAGCGAACCCTTCGGTAACCGCAAAGTGACCCCATACGATGGAACTTCCAGAAACTAAGACAAAGTGTGCGTTACTTTTGTCACTTGAATTTCATAGTAAAACCCATAACGAGTAGGCAGAAAGCAATTTGAGTCCTAAAAATTATTTCGTTACTTTTCTACAAGACTCGAAAGCGAATGAAGTTTCCCCTTGGGAAAACCGCCTAGCGAACCCTTCGGTTACCGCAAAGTGACCCCATACGATGGAACTTCCAGAATCTTAGACAAAGTGTGCGTTACTTTTGTCACTTGAATTTCATAGTAAAACTCATAACGAGTAGGCAGAAAGCAATTTGAGTCCTAAAAATTATTTCATTACTTTTCTACAAGGCTCGAAAGCGAATGAAGTTTCCCCTTGGGAAAACCGCCTAGCGAACCCTTCGGTAACCGCAAAGTGACCCCATACGATAGAACTTCCAGAAATTAAGATAAAGTGTGCGTTACTTTTGTCACTGGAAT
>NC_049980.1:9090005-9092647 GCF_000003815.2 Branchiostoma floridae | reverse complement strand
GAGTCCTAAAAATCATTTCATTACTTTTCTACAAGACTCGAAAGCAAATGAAGCTTCCCCTTTGGAAACCCGCCTAGCGAACCCTTCGGTAACCGCAAAGTGACTCCATACGATGGAACTTCCAGAATCTTAGACAAAGTGTGCGTTACTTCTGTCACTTGAATTTCATAGTAAAACCCATAAGGAGTAGGCAGAAAGCAATTTGAGTACTAAAAATTATTTCGTTACTTTTCTACAAGACTCGAAAGCGAATGAAGTTTCCCCTTGGGAAAACCGCCTAGCGAACCCTTCGGTAACCGCAAAGTGACCCCATACGATTGAACTTCCAGAAACTAAGACAAAGTGTGCGTTACTTTTGTCACTTGAATTTCATAGTAAAACCCATAACGAGTAGGCAGAAAGCAATTTGAGTGCTAAAAATTATTTCATTACTTTTCTACAAGACTCGAAAGCGAATGAAGCTTCCCCTTGGGAAAACCGCCTAGCGAACCCTTCGGTAACCGCAAAGTGACCCCATACGATGGAACTTCCAGAATCTTAGACAAAGTGTGCGTTACTTTTGTCACTTGAATTTCATAGTAAAACCCATAACGAGTAGGCAGAAAGCAATTTAGTACTAAAAATTATTTCGTTACTTTTCTACAAGACTCGAAAGCGAATGAAGTTCCCCTTGGGAAAACCGCCTAGCGAACCCTTCGGTAACCGCAAAGTTACCCCATACGATGGAACTTCGAGTAATTAAGAAAAAGTGTGCGTTACTTTTGTCACTTGAATTTCATAGTAAAACTCATAACGAGTAGGCAGAAAGCAATTTGAGTCCTAAAAATCATTTCATTACTTTTCTACAAGACTCGAAAGCAAATGAAGCTTCCCCTTGGGAAAACCGCCTAGCGAACCCTTCGGTAACCGCAAAGTGACCCCATACGATGGAACTTCCAGAATCTTAGACAAAGTGTGCGTTACTTCTGTCACTTGATTTTCATAGTAAAACCCATAACGAGTAGGCAGAAAGCAATTTGAGTGCTAAAATTATTTCATTACTTTTCTACAAGACTCGAACGCGAATGAAGTTTCCCCTTGGGGAAAACCGGCTAGCGAACCCTTCGGTAACCGCAAAGTGAACCCAGACGATGGAACTTCGAGTAATTTAGACAAAGTGTGCGATACTTTTGTCACTTGAATTTCATAGTAAAACCCATAACGAGTAGGCCGAAAGCAATTTGAGTCCTAAAAATTATTTCGTTACTTTTCTACAAGACTCGAAAGCGAATGAAGTTTCCCCTTGGCGAAAACCGGCTAGCGGAACCTTCGGTAACCGCAAAGTGGACCCATACGATGGAACTTCCAGAATCTTAGACAAAGTGTGCGTTACTTTTGTCACTTGAATTTCATAGTAAAACTCATAACAAGTAGGCAGAAAGCAATTTGAGTCCTAAAAATTATTTCATTACTTTTCTACAAGGCTCGAAAGCGAATGAAGTTTCCCCTTGGGAAAACCGCCTAGCGAACCCTTCGGTAACCGCAAAGTGACCCTATAGGATGGAACTTCCAGAAATTAAGATAAAGTGTGCGTTACTTTTGTCACTGGAATTTCATAGTAAAACCCATAACGAGTAGGCAGAAAGCAATTTGAGTGCTAAAAATTATTTCATTACTTTTCTACAAGACTCGAAAGCGAATGAAGTTTCCCCTTGGGAAAACCGCCTAGCGAACCCTTCGGTAACCGCAAAGTGACCCCAGACGATGGAACTTCGAGTAATTAAGACAAAGTGTGCGTTACTTTTGTCACTTGAATTTCATAGTAAAACTCATAACGAGTAGGCAGAAAGCAATTTGAGTCCTAAAAATCATTTCATTACTTTTCTACAAGACTCGAAAGCGAATGAAGTTTCCCCTTGGGAAAACCGCCTAGCGAACCCTTCGGTAACCGCAAAGTGACCCCATACGATGGAACTTCCAGAATTTAAGATAAAGTGTGCGTTACTTTTGTCACTAGAATTTCATAGTGAAACCCATAACGAGTAGGCAGAAAGCAATTTGAGTACTAAAAATTATTTCGTTACTTTTCTACAAGACTCGAAAGCGAATGAAGTTTCCCCTTGGGAAAACCGCCTAGCGAACCCTTCGGTAACCGCAAAGTGACCCCAGACGATGGAACTTCCAGAATCTTAGACAAAGTGTGCGTTACTTTTGTCACTTGAATTTCATAGTAAAACCCATAACGAGTAGGCAGAAAGCAATTTGAGTCCTAAAAATCATTTCATTACTTTTCTACAAGACTCGAAAGCGAATGAAGCTTCCCCTTGGGAAAACCGCCTAGCGAACCCTTCGGTAACCGCAAAGTGACCCCATACGATGGAACTTCCGAAATCTTAGACAAAGTGTGCGTTACTTTTGTCACTTGAATTTCATAGTAAAACCCATAACGAGTAGGCAGAAAGCAATTCGAATACTAAAAATTATGTCGTTACTTTTCTACAAGACTCGAAAGCGAATGAAGTTTCCCCTTGGGAAAACCGCCTAGCGAACCCTTCGGTAACCGCAAAGTGACCCCATACGATTGAACTTCCAGAATCTTAGACAAAATGTGCGTTACTTTTGTCACTTGAATTTCATAGTAAAACCCATAACGAGTAGGCAGA
>NC_049980.1:9088325-9089759 GCF_000003815.2 Branchiostoma floridae | reverse complement strand
AAGACTCGAAAGCGAATGAAGTTTCCCCTTGGGAAAACCGCCTAGCGAACCCTTCGGTAACCGCAAAGTGACCCCATACGATGGAACTTCAAGAATCTTAGACAAAATGTGCGTTACTTTTGTCACTTGAATTTCATAGTAAAACCCATAACGAGTAGGCAGAAAGCAATTTGAGTACTAAAAATTATTTCATTACTTTTCTACAAGACTCGAAAGCGAATGAAGTATCCCCTTGGGAAAACCGCCTAGCGAACCCTTCGGTAACCGCAAAGTGACCCTATACGATGGAACTTCCAGAAATTAAGATAAAGTGTGCGTTACTTTTGTCACTGGAATTTCATAGTAAAACCCATAACGAGTCGGCAGAAAGCAATGGTGCTCCAGTCGTAGTGCTTTCATTACTTTTCTACAAGACTCGAAAGCGAATGAAGTTTCCCCTTGGGAAAACCGCCTAGCGAACCCTTCGGTAACCACAAAACCCTTCCTATACGATGGAACTTCCAGAAATTAAGATAAAGTGTGCGTTACTTTTGTCACTAGAATTTCATAGTAAAACCCATAACGAGTAGGCAGAAAGCAATTTGGGTACTAAGAATTATTTCATTACTTTTCAACAAGGCTCGAAAGCGAATGAAGTATCCCCTTGGGAAAACCGTCTAGCGAACCCTTCGGTAACCGCAAAGTGACCCCATATGATTGAACTTCCAGAAATTAAGACAAAGTGTGCGTTACTTTTGTCACTTGAATTTCATAGTAAAACCCATAACGAGTAGGCACAAAGCAATTTGAGTGCTAAAAATTATTTCATTACTTTTCTATAAGACTCGAAAGCGAATGAAGTTTCCCCTTGGGAAAACCGCCTAGCGAACCCTTCGGTAACCGCAAAGTGACCCCAGACGATGGAACTTCCAGAATCTTAGACATAATGTGCGTTACTTTTGTCACTTGAATTTCATAGTAAAACCCATAACGAGTAGGCAGAAAGCAATTTGGGTACTAAGAATTATTTCATTACTTTTCTACAAGGCTCGAAAGCGAATGAAGTATCCCCTTGGGAAAACCGCCTAGCGAACCCTTCGGTTACCGCAAAGTGACCCCAGACGATGGAACTTCCAGAATCTTAGACAAAATGTGCGTTACTTTTGTCACTTGAATTTCATAGTAAAACCCATAACGAGTAGGCAGAAAGCAATTTGGGTACTAAGAATTATTTCATTACTTTTCTACAAGGCTCGAAAGCGAATGAAGTATCCCCTTGGGAAATACGCCTAGCGAACCCTTTGGTAACCACAAAGTGACCCTATACGATGGAACTTCCAGAAATTAAGATAAAGTGTGCGTTACTTTTGTCACTAGAATTTCAAAGTGAAACCCATAACGAGTAGGCCGAAAGCAATTTGAGTACTAAAATTATTTCCTTACTTTTCTACAAGA
>NC_049980.1:9085641-9088225 GCF_000003815.2 Branchiostoma floridae | reverse complement strand
ACCGCCTAGCGAACCCTTCGGTAACCGCAAAGTGACCCCATACGATGGAACTTCCAGAATCTTAGACAAAATGTGCGTTACTTTTGTCACTTGAATTGAATAGTAAAACCCATAACGAGTAGGCAGAAAGCAATTTGAGTGCTAAAAATTATTTCATTACTTTTCTACAAGACTCGAAAGCGAATGAAGTTTCCCCTTGGGAAAACCGCCTAGCGAACCCTTCGGTAACCGCAAAGTGAACCCATACGATGGAACTTCGAGTAATTAAGACAAAGTGTGCGTTACTTTTGTCACTTGAATTTCATAGTAAAACCCATAACGAGTAGGCAGAAAGCATTTTGGGTACTAAGAATTATTTCATTACTTTTCTACAAGGCTCGAAAGCGAATGAAGTATCCCCTTGGGAAAACCGCCTAGCGAACCCTTTGGTATCCACAAAGTGACCCTATACGATGGAACTTCCAGAAATTAAGATAAAGTGTGCGTTACTTTTGTCACTAGAATTTCATATTGAAACCCATAAGGAGTAGGCAGAAAGCAATTTGAGTACTAAAAATTATTTCGTTACTTTCTACAAGACTCGAAAGCGAATAAAGTATCCCCTTGGGAAAACCTTCTGGCGAACCCTTCGGTAACCACAAAGTGACCCTATAGGATGGAACTTCCAGAAATTAAGATAAAGTGTGTGTTACTTTTGTCACTGGAATTTCATAGTAAAACCCATAACGAGTAGGCAGAAAGCAATTTGAGGAATGAAAATTATTTCATTACTTTTCTACAAGACTCGAAAGCGAATGAAGTTTCCCCTTGGGAAAACCGCCTAGCGAACCCTTCGGTAACCGCAAAGTGACCCCATACGATGGAACTTCCAGAATCTTAGACAAAATGTGCGTTACTTTTGTCACTTGAATTTCATAGTAAAACCCATAACGAGTAGGCAGAAAGCAACTTGGGTACTAAGAATTATTTCATTACTTTTCTACAAGGCTCAAAAGCGAATGAAGTATCCCCTTGGGAAAACCGCCTAGCGAACCCTTTGGTAACCACAAAGTGACCCTATACGATGGAACTTCCAGAAATTAAGATAAAGTGTGCGTTACTTTTGTCACTAGAATTTCATAGTGAAACCCATAAGGAGTAGGCAGAAAGCATTTTGAATACTAAAAATTATTTCGTTACTTTTCTACAAGACTCGAAAGCGAATGAAGTTTCCCCTTGGGAAAACCGCCTAGCGAACCCTTCGATAACCGCAAAGTGACCCCATACGATTGAACTTCCAGAATCTTAGACAAAATGTGCGTTACTTTTGTCACTTGACTTTCATAGTAAAACCCATAACGAGTAGGCAGAAAGCAATTTGGATACTAAGAATTATTTCATTACTTTTCTACAAGGCACGAAAGCGAATGAAGTATCCCCTTGGGAAAACCGCCTAGCGAACCCTTCGGTAACCACAAAACCCTTCCTATACGATGGAACTTCCAGAAATTAAGATAAACTGTGCGTTACTTTTGTCACTAGAATTTCATAGTGAAACCCATAAGGAGTAGGCAGAAAGCAATTTGAGTACTAAAAATTATTTCGTTACTTTTCTACAAGACTCGAAAGCGAATGAAGTTTCCCCTTGGGAAAACCGCCTAACGAACCCTTCGGTAACCGCAAAGTGACCCCAGACGATGGAATTTCCAGAATCTTAGACAAAATGTGCGTTACTTTTATCACTTGAATTTCATAGTAAAACTCATAACGAGTAGGCAGAAAGCAATTTGAGTGCAAAAATTATTTCATTACTTTTCTACAAGACTCGAAAGCGAATGAAGTATCCCCTTTGGAAAACCGCCTAGCGAACCCTTTGGGTACCCGCAAGTGACCCCCATACGATGGAACTTCCAGAATCTTAAACAAAATGTGCGTTACTTTTGTCACTTGAATTTCATAGTAAAACCCATAACGAGTAGGCAGAAAGCAATTTGAGTACTAAAAATTATTTCGTTACTTTTCTAACATGACTTGAAAGCGAATGAAGTTTCCCCTTGGGAAAACCGCCTAGCGAACCCTTCGGTAACCGCAAAGTGACCCCATACGATGGAACTTCCAGAATCTTAGACAAAATGTGCGTTACTTTTGTCACTATAATTTCATAGTAAAACCCATAACGAGTAGGCAGAAAGCAAGTTGAGTACTAAAAATTATTTCATTACTTTTCTACAAGGCTCGAAAGCGAATGAAGTTTCCCCTTGGGAAAACCGCCTAGCGAACCCTTCGGTAACCGCAAAGTGACCCCATACGATGGAACTTCCAGAAATTAAAACAAAGTGTGCGTTACTTTTGTCACTTGAATTTCATAGTAAAACCCATAACGAGTAGGCAGAAAGCAATTTGAGACTAAAAATTATTTAATTACTATTCTACAAGACTCGAAAGCGAATGAAGTTTCCCCTTGGCAAAAACAGTCTAGCGAACCCTTCGGTAACCGCAAAGTGACCCCATACGATGGAACTTCCAGAATCTTAGACAAAGTGTGCGTTACTTTTGTCACTTGAATTTCATAGTAAAACCCATAACGAGTAGGCAGAAAGCAATT
>NC_049980.1:9082966-9084319 GCF_000003815.2 Branchiostoma floridae | reverse complement strand
AAAGTGACCCCATACGATGGAACTTCGAGTAATTAAGTTAAGTGTGCGTTACTTTTGTCACTTGAATTAGATAGTAAAACCCATAACGAGTAGGCAGAAAGCAATTTGAGTCCTAAAAATCATTTCATTACTTTTCTACAAGACTCGAAAGCGAATGAAGCTTCCCCTTGGGAAAACCGCCTAGCGAACCCTTCGGTAACCGCAAAGTGACCCCATACGATGGAACTTCCAGAATCTTAGACAAAGTGTGCGTTACTTTTGTCACTTGAATTTCATAGTAAAACCCATAACGAGTAGGCAGAAAGCAATTCGAATACTAAAAATTATTTCCTTACTTTTCTACAAGACTCGAAAGCGAATGAAGTTTCCCCTTGGGAAAACCGCCTAGCGAACCCTTCGGTAACCGCAAAGTGACCCCATACGATTGAACTTCCAGAATCTTAGACAAAATGTGCGTTACTTTTGTCACTTGAATTTCATAGTAAAACCCATAACGAGTAGGCAGAAAGCAATTTGAGTGCTAAAAATTAATTAATTACTTTTCTACAAGGCTCGAAAGCGAATGAAGTATCCCCTTGGGAAAACCGCCTAGCGAACCCTTTGGTAACCACAAAGTGACCCTATAGGATGGAACTTCCAGAAATTAAGATAAAGTGTGCGTTACTTTTGTCACTAGAATTTCATAGTGAAACCCATAAGGAGTAGGCAGAAAGCAATTTGAGTACTAAAAATTATTTCGTTACTTTTCTACAAGACTCGAAAGCGAATGAAGTTTCCCCTTGGGAAAACCGCCTAGCGAACCCTTCGGTAACCGCAAAGTGACCCCATACGATGGAACTTCCAGAAATTAAGACAAAGTGTGCGTTACTTTTGTCACTTGAATTTCATAGTAAAACCCATAACGAGTAGGCAGAAAGCAATTTGAGTCCTAAAAATTATTTCGTTACTTTTCTACAAGACTCGAAAGCGAATGAAGTTTCCCCTTGGGAAAACCGCCTAGCGAACCCTTCGGTAACCGCAAAGTGACCCCATACGATGGAACTTCCAGAATTTAAGACAAAGTGTGCGTTACTTTTGTCACTTGAATTTCATAGTAAAACTCATAACGAGTAGGCAGAAAGCAATTTGAGTCCTAAAAATTATTTCATTACTTTTCTACAAGACTCGAAAGCGAATGAAGTTTCCCCTTGGGAAAACCGCCTAGCGAACCCTTCGGTAACCGCAAAGTGACCCCATACGATGGAACTTCAAGAATCTTAGACAAAATGTGCGTTACTTTTGTCACTTGAATTTCATAGTAAAACCCATAACGAGTAGGCAGAAATTAATTTGAGTACTAAAAATTATTTCATT
>NC_049980.1:9078918-9082247 GCF_000003815.2 Branchiostoma floridae | reverse complement strand
AGACAAAATGTGCGTAACTTTTGTCACTTGAATTTCATAGTAAACCCATAACGAGTAGGCAGAAAGCAATTTGGGTACTAAGAATTATTTCATTACCTTTCTACAAGGCTCGAAAGCGAATGAAGTATCCCCTTGGGAAATACGCCTAGCGAACCCTTTGGTAACCACAAAGTGACCCTATACGATGGAACTTCCAGAATTTAAGATAAAGTGTGCGTTACTTTTGTCACTAGAATTTCATAGTGAAACCCATAACGAGTAGGCAGAAAGCAATTTGAGTACTAAAAATTATTTCCTTACTTTTCTACAAGACTCGAAAGCGAATGAAGTTTCCCCTTGGGAAAACCGCCTAGCGAACCCTTCGGTAACCGCAAAGTGACCCCATACGATGGAACTTCAAGAATCTTAGACAAAATGTGCGTTACTTTTGTCACTTGAATTTCATAGTAAAACCCATAACGAGTAGGCAGAAAGCAATTTGAGTACTAAAAATTATTTCATTACTTTTCTACAAGACTCGAAAGCGAATGAAGTATCCCCTTGGGAAAACCGCCTAGCGAACCCTTCGGTAACCGCAAAGTGACCCTATACGATGGAACTTCCAGAAATTAAGATAAAGTGTGCGTTACTTTTGTCACTGGAATTTCATAGTAAAACCCATAACGAGTCGGCAGAAAGCAATTTGAGTACTAAAAATTATTTCATTACTTTTCTACAAGACTCGAAAGCGAATGAAGTTTCCCCTTGGGAAAACCGCCTAGCGAACCCTTCGGTAACCACAAAACCCTTCCTATACGATGGACTTCCAGAATAAGATAAAGTGTGCGTTACTTTTGTCACTCGAATTTTATAGTAAAATCCATAACGAGTAGGCAGAAAGTAATTTGAGTCCTAAAAATCATTTCATTACTTTTCTACAAGACTCGAAAGCGAATGAAGCTTCTCCTTGGGAAAACCGCCTAGCGAACCCTTCGGTAACCGCAAAGTGACCCCATACGATGGAACTTCCAGAAATTAAGACAAAGTGTGCGTTACTTTTGTCACTTGAATTTCATAGTAAAACCCATAACGAGTAGGCAGAAAGCAATTTGAGTACTAAAAATTATTTCGTTACTTTTCTACAAGACTCGAAAGCGAATGAAGTTTCCCCTTGGGAAAACCGCCTAGCGAACCCTTCGGTAACCACAAAACCCTTCCTATACGATGGAACTTCCAGAAATTAAGATAAAGTGTGCGTTACTTCTGTCACTAGAATTTCATAGTAAAACCCATAACGAGTAGGCAGAAAGCAATTTAGGTACTAAGAATTATTTCATTACTTTTCAACAAGGCTCGAAAGCGAATGAAGTATCCCCTTGGGAAAACCGTCTAGCGAACCCTTCGGTAACCGCATAGTGACCACATATGATTGAACTTCCAGAAATTAAGACAAAGTGTGCGTTACTTTTGTCACTTGAATTGAATAGTAAAACCCATAACGAGTAGGCAGAAAGCAATTTGAGTGCTAAAAATTATTTCATTACTTTTCTACAAGACTCGGAAGCGAATGAAGTTTCCCCTTGGGAAAACCGCCTAGCGAACCCTTCGGTAACCGCAAAGTGACCCCAGACGATGGAACTTCCAGAATCTTAGACATAATGTGCGTTACTTTTGTCACTTGAATTTCATAGTAAAACCCATAACGAGTAGGCAGAAAGCAATTTGAGTGCTAAGAATTATTTCATTACTTTTCTACAAGGCTCGAAAGCGAATGAAGTTTCCCCTTGGGAAAACCGCCTAGCGAACCCTTTGGTAACCACAAAGTGACCCTATACGATGGAACTTCCCGAAATTAAGATAAAGTGTGCGTGACTTTTGTCACTAGAATTTCAAAGTGAAACCCATAAGGAGTAGGCAGAAAGCATTTTGAGTAC
This sequence comes from Branchiostoma floridae, assembly GCF_000003815.2. NCBI lineage: Eukaryota > Metazoa > Chordata > Leptocardii > Amphioxiformes > Branchiostomatidae > Branchiostoma > Branchiostoma floridae. The sequence goes on along the minus strand of NC_049980.1, from coordinate 9,080,334 downwards.
TAAACATTATTTCATTACTTTTCTACAAGACTCGAAAGCGAATGAAGTTTCCCCTTGGGAAAACCGCCTAGCGAACCCTTCGGTAACCGCAAAGTGACCCCATACGATGGAACTTCCAGAATCTTAGACAAAATGTGCGTTACTTTTGTCACTTGAATTGAATAGTAAAACCCATAACGAGTAGGCAGAAAGCAATTTGAGTGCTAAAAATTATTTCATTACTTTTCTACAAGACTCGAAAGCGAATGAAGTTTCCCCTTGGGAAAACCGCCTAGCGAACCCTTCGGTAACCGCAAAGTGAACCCATACGATGGAACTTCCAGTAATTAAGACAAAGTGTGCGTTACTTTTGTCACTTGAATTTCATAGTAAAACCCATAACGAGTAGGCAGAAAGCATTTTGGGTACTAAGAATTATTTCATTACTTTTCTACAAGGCTCGAAAGCGAATGAAGTATCCCCTTGGGAAAACCGCCTAGCGAACCCTTTGGTATCCACAAAGTGACCCTATACGATGGAACTTCCAGAAATTAAGATAAAGTGTGCGTTACTTTTGTCACTAGAATTTCATATTGAAACCCATAAGGAGTAGGCAGAAAGCAATTTGAGTACTAAAAATTATTTCGTTACTTTTCTACAAGACTCGAAAGCGAATGAAGTTTCCCCTTGGGAAAACCGTCTAGCGAACCCTTCGGTAACCGCATAGTGACCCCATACGATGGAACTTCCAGAAATTAAGACAAAGTGTGCGTTACTTTTGTCACTGGAATTTCATAGTAAAACCCATAACGAGTAGGCAGAAAGCAATTTGAGTGCTAAAAATAATTTCATTACTTTTCTACAAGGCTCGAAAGCGAATGAAGCTTCCCCTTGGGAAAACCGCCTAGCGAACCCTTCGGTAACCGCAAAGTGACCCCAGACGATGGAACTTCCAGAATCTTCGACAAAATGTGCGTTACTTTTGTCACTTGAATTTCATAGTAAAACCCATAACGAGTAGGCAGAAAGCAATTTGGGTACTAAGAATTATTTCATTACTTTTCTACAAGGCTCGAAAGCGAATGAAGTATCCCCTTGGGAAAACCGTCTAGCGGACCCTTCGGTTACCGCAAAGGGACCCCATACGATGGGACTTCCAGGATCTTAGACAAAATGTGCGTTACTTTTGTACTTGAATTTTATAGCAAAACCCATAACGAGTAGGCAGAAAGCAATTTGAGTACTAAAAATTATTTCATTACTTTTCTACGAGATTCGAAAGCGAACGAAGTATCCCCTTGGGAAAACCGCCTAGCGAACCCTTCGGTAACCGCAAAGTGACCCTATAGGATGGAACTTCCAGAAATTAAGATAAAGTGTGCGTTACTTTTGTCACTTGAATTTCATAGTAAAACCCATAACGAGTAGGCAGAAAGC
>NC_049980.1:9076026-9078254 GCF_000003815.2 Branchiostoma floridae | reverse complement strand
ATGAAGTTTCCCCTTGGGAAAACCGTCTAGCGAACCCTTCGGTAACCGCAAAGTGACCCCAGACGATGGGACTTCCAGAAATTAAGACAAAGTGTGCGTTACCTTTGTTACTTGGATTTCATAGTGAAACCCATAACGAGTAGGCAGAAAGCAATTTGAGTACTAAAAATTATTTCAGTACTTTTCTACAAGACTCGAAAGCTAATGAAGTTTCCCCTTGGGAAAACCGCCTTGCGGACCCTTCGGTAACCGCAAAGTTACCCCATACGATGGAAATTCCAGAAATTAAGACAAAGTGTGCGTTACTTTTGTCAATTGAATTTCATAGTAAAAACCATTACGAGTAGGCAGAAAGCAATTTGGGTACTAAGAATTATTTCAGTACTTTTTTACAAGGCTCGAAAGCGAATGAAGTATCCCCCTGGGGAAACCTCCTAGCGGACCCTTTGGTAACCACAAAACCCTTCCTATACGATGGAACTTCCAGAAATTAAGATAAAGTGTGCGTTACTTTTGTCACTAGAATTTCATAGTGAAACCCATAAGGAGTAGGCAGAAAGCAATTTGAGTACTAAAATTAATTTCATTACTTTTCTACAAGACTCAAAAGCGAATAAAGATTCCCCTTGGGAAAACCGCCTAGCGAACCCTTCGGTAACCGCAAAGTGACCCCATACGATGGAACTTCCGGAATCTTAGACAAAATGTGCGTTACTTTTGTCACTAGAATTTCAAAGTGAAACCCATAAGGAGTAGGCAGAAAGCAATTTGAGTACTAAAAATTATTTCATTACTTTTCTACAAGACTCGAAAGCGAATGAAGCTTCCCCTTGGGAAAACCGCCTAGCGAACCCTTCGGTAACCGCAAAGTGACCCCATACGATGGAACTTCCAGAATCTTAGACAAAGTGTGCGTTACTTTTGTCACTTGAATTTGATAGTAAAACCCATAACGAGTAGGCAGAAAGCAATTTGAGAACTAAAATTAATTTCATTACTTTTCTAAAAGACTCAAAAGCGAACGAAGTTTCCCCTTGGGAAAGCCGCCTAGCGAACCCTTCGGTAACCGCAAAGTGACCCCATACGATGGAACTTCCGGAATCTTAGACAAAATGTGCGTTACTTTTGTCACTTGAATTTCATAGTAAAACCCATAACGAGTAGGCAGAAAGCAATTTGAGTACTAAAAATTATTTCATTACTTTTCTACAAGGCTCGAAAGAGAATGAAGTTTCCCCTTGGGAAAACCGCCTAGCGAACCCTTCGGTAACCGCAAAGTGACACCATACGATGGAACTTCCAGAATCTTAGACAAAGTGTGCGTTACTTTTGTCACTTAAATTTCATAGTAAAACCCATAACGAGTAGGCAGAAAGCAATTTGAGAACTAAAATTAATTTCATTACTTTTCTACAAGACTCAAAAGCGAACGAAGTTTCCCCTTGGGAAAACCGCCTAGCGAACCCTTCGGTAACCGCAAAGTGACCCCATACGATGGAACTTCCAGAATCTTAGACAAAGTGTGCGTTACTTTTGTCACTTGAATTTCATAGTAAAACTCATAACGAGTAGGCTAAAAGCAATTTGAGTACTAAAAATTATTTCATTACTTTTCTACAAGACTTGAAAGCGAATGAAGTTTCCCCTTGGGAAAACCGCCAAGCGAACCCTTCGGTAACCGCAAAGTAACCCCATAGGATGGAACTTCCAGAAATTAAGACAAAGTGTGCTTTATTTTTGTCACTTGAATTTCATAGTAAAACCCATAACGAGTAGGCAGAAAGCATTTTGAGTACTAAAAATTATTTCATTACTTTTCTACAAGACTCGAAAGCGAATGAAGCTTCCCCTTGGGAAAACCGCCTAGCGAACCCTTCGGTAACCGCAAAGTGACCCCATACGATGGAACTTCCAGAATCTTAGACAAAGTGTGCGTTACTTTTGTCACTTGAATTTCATAGTAAAACCCATAACGAGTAGGCAGAAAGCAATTTGAGTACTAAAAATTATTTCATTACTTTTCTACAAGGCTCGAAAGAGAATGAAGTTTCCCCTTGGGAAAACCGCCAAGCGAACCCTTCGGTAACCGCAAAGTGACCCCATACGATGGAACTTCCGGAATCTTAGACAAAATGTGCGTTACTTTTGTCACTTGAAATTCATAGTTAAGCCCATAACGAGTAGGCTGAAAGCAATTTGAGTACTAAAATTATTTCATTACTTTTCTA
>NC_049980.1:9075128-9075914 GCF_000003815.2 Branchiostoma floridae | reverse complement strand
CGTTACTTTTGTCACTGGAATTTCATAGTAAAACCCATAACGAGTAGGCAGAAAGCAATTTGAGAACTAAAATTTATTTCATTACTTTTCTACAAGACTCAAAAGCGAACGAAGTTTCCCCTTGGGAAAACCGCTTAGCGAACCCTTCGGTAACCGCAAAGTGACCCCATACGATGGAACTTCCAGAATCTTAGACAAAGTGTGCGTTACTTTTGTCACTTGAATTTCATAGTAAATCCCATAACGAGTAGGCAGAAAGCAATTTGAGTACTAAAAATTATTTCATTACTTTTCTACAAGGCTCGAAAGAGAATGAAGTTTCCCCTTGGGAAAACCGCCAAGCGAACCCTTCGGTAACCGCAAAGTGACCCCATACGATGGAACTTCCGGAATCTTAGACAAAATGTGCGTTACTTTTGTCACTTGAAATTCATAGTTAAGCCCATAACGAGTAGGCAGAAAGCAATTTGAGTACTAAAATTATTTCATTACTTTTCTACAAGACTCGAAAGCGAATGAAGTTTCCCCTTGGGAAAACAGCCTAGCGAACCCTTCGGTAACCGCAAAGTGACGCCATACGATGGAACTTCCAGAATCTTAGACAAAATGTGCGTTACTTTTGTCACTTGAATTTGATAGTAAAACCCATAACGAGTAGGCAGAAAGCAATTTGAGTACTAAAAATTATTTCATTACTTTTCTACAAGGCTCGAAAGAGAATGAAGTTTCCCCTTGGGAAAACCGCCTAGCGAACCCTTCGGTAACCGCAAAGTGACCCCATACGAT
>NC_049980.1:9071904-9074137 GCF_000003815.2 Branchiostoma floridae | reverse complement strand
TCGGTAACCGCAAAGTGACCCCATACGATTGAACTTCCAGAATCTTAGACAAAATGTGCGTTACTTTTGTCACTTGAATTTCATAGTAAAACCCATAACGAGTAGGCAGAAAGCAATTTGAGTACTAAAAATTATTTCATTACTTTTCTACAAGGCTCGAAAGAGAATGAAGTTTCCCCTTGGGAAAACCGCCTAGCGAACCCTTCGGTAACCGCAAAGTGACCCCATACGATGGAACTTCCGGAATCTTAGACAAAATGTGCGTGACTTTTTTCACTTGAATTTGATAGTAAAACCCATAACGAGTAGGCAAAAAGCAATTTGAGTACTAAAAATTATTTCATTACTTTTCTACAAGACTCGAAAGCGAATGAAGATTCCCCTTGGGAAAACCGCCAAGCGAACCCGTCGGTAACCGCAAAGTGACCCCATACGACTGAACTTCCAGAATCTTAGACAAAGTGTGCGTTACTTTTGTCACTTGAATTTCATAGTAAATCCCATAACGAGTAGGCAGAAAGCAATTTGAGTACTAAAAATTATTTCATTACTTTTCTACAAGGCTCGAAAGAGAATGAAGTTTCCCCTTGGGAAAACCGCCTAGCGAACCCTTCGGTAACCGCAAAGTGACCCCATACGATGGAACTTCCGGAATCTTAGACAAAATCGTGCGTGACTTTTTTCACTTGAATTTGATAGTAAAACCCATAACGAGTAGGCAAAAAGCAATTTGAGTACTAAAAATTATTTCATTACTTTTCTACAAGACTCGAAAGCGAATGAAGTTTCCCCTTGGGAAAACCGCCAAGCGAACCCTTCGGTAACCGCAAAGTGACCCCATACGATGGAACTTCCAGAATCTTAGACAAAGTGTGCGTTACTTTTGTCACTTGAATTTCATAGTAAATCCCATAACGAGTAGGCAGAAAGCAATTTGAGTACTAAAAATTATTTCATTACTTTTCTACAAGGCTCGAAAGCGAATGAAGTTTCCCCTTGGGAAAACCGCCTAGCGAACCCTTCGGTAACCGCAAAGTGACCCCATACGATGGAACTTCCGGAATCTTAGACAAAATGTGCGTTACTTTTGTCACTTGAATTGAATAGTAAAACCCATAACGAGTAGGCAGAAAGCAATTTGAGTACTAAAAATTATTTCATTACTTTTCTACAAGGCTCGAAAGAGAATGAAGTTTCCCCTTGGGAAAACCGCCTAGCGAACCCTTCGGTAACCGCAAAGTGACCCCATACGATGGAACTTCCGGAATCTTAGACAAAATGTGCGTTACTTTTGTCACTTGAATTTCATAGTAAAACCCATAACGAGTAGGCAGAAAGCAATTTGAGTACTAAAAATTATTTCATTACTTTTCTACAAGGCTCGAAAGAGAATGAAGTTTCCCCTTGGGAAACCAGCCAAGCGAACCCTTCGGTAACCGCAAAGTGACCCCATACGATGGAACTTCCGGAATCTTAGACAAAATGTGCGTTACTTTTGTCACTTGAATTTCATAGTAAATCCCATAACGAGTAGGCAGAAAGCTATTTGTAGTACTAAAAAGTATTTCATTACTTTTCTACAAGGCTCGAAAGAGAATGAAGTTTCCATTTGGGAAAACCGCCTAGCGAACCCTTCGGTAACCGCAAAGTGACCCCATACGATGGAACTTCCGGAATCTTAGACAAAATGTGCGTGACTTTTTTCACTTGAATTTGATAGTAAAACCCATAACGAGTAGGCAAAAAGCAATTTGAGTACTAAAAATTATTTCATTACTTTTCTACAAGACTCGAAAGCGAATGAAGATTCCCCTTGGGAAAACCGCCTAGCGAACCCTTCGGTAACCGCAAAGTGACCCCATACGACTGAACTTCCAGAATCTTAGACAAAGTGTGCGTTACTTTTGTCACTTGAATTTCATAGTAAAACCCATAACGAGTAGGCAGAAAGCAATTTGAGTACTAAAAATTATTTCATTACTTTTCTACAAGGCTCGAAAGAGAATGAAGTTTCCCCTTGGGAAAACCGCCTAGCGAACCCTTCGGTAACCGCAAAGTGACCCCATACGATGGAACTTCCGGAATCTTAGACAAAATGTGCGTGACTTTTTTCACTTGAATTTGATAGTAAAACCCATAACGAGTAGGCAAAAAGCAATTTGAGTACTAAAAATTATTTCATTACTTTTCTACAAGACTCGAAAGCGAATGAAGATTCCCCTTGGGAAAACCG
>NC_049980.1:9069513-9071557 GCF_000003815.2 Branchiostoma floridae | reverse complement strand
AGTACTAAAAATTATTTCATTACTTTTCTCCAAGGCTCGAAAGAGAATGAAGTTTCCCCTTGGGAAAACCGCCAAGCGAACCCTTCGGTAACCGCAAAGTGACCCCATACGATGGAACTTCCGGAATCTTAGACAAAATGTGCGTTACTTTTGTCACTTGAATTTCATAGTTAAGCCCATAACGAGTAGGCAGAAAGCAATTGGAGTCCTAAAATTATTTCATTACTTTTCTACAAGACTCGAAAGCGAATGAAGTTTCCCCTTGGGAAAACAGCCTAGCGAACCCTTCGGTAACCGCAAAGTGACGCCATACGATGGAACTTCCAGAATCTTAGACAAAATGTGCGTTACTTTTGTCACTTGAATTTGATAGTAAAACCCATAACGAGTAGGCAGAAAGCAATTTGAGTACTAAAAATTATTTCATTACTTTTCTACAAGGCTCGAAAGAGAATGAAGTTTCCCCTTGGGAAAACCGCCTAGCGAACCCTTCGGTAACCGCAAAGTGACCCCATACGATGGAACTTCCGGAATCTTAGACCAAATGTGCGTTACTTTTGTCACTTGAATTTCATAGTAAATCCCATAACGAGTAGGCAGAAAGCAATTTGAGTACTAAAAATTATTTCATTACTTTTCTACAAGGCTCGAAAGAGAATGAAGTTTCCATTTGGGAAAACCGCCTAGCGAACCCTTCGGTAACCGCAAAGTGACCCCATACGATGGAACTTCCGGAATCTTAGACAAAATGTGCGTGACTTTTTTCACTTGAATTTGATAGTAAAACCCATAACGAGTAGGCAAAAAGCAATTTGAGTACTAAAAATTATTTCATTACTTTTCTACAAGACTCGAAAGCGAATGAAGATTCCCCTTGGGAAAACCGCCAAGCGAACCCGTCGGTAACCGCAAAGTGACCCCATACGACTGAACTTCCAGAATCTTAGACAAAGTGTGCGTTACTTTTGTCACTTGAATTTCATAGTAAATCCCATAACGAGTAGGCAGAAAGCAATTTGAGTACTAAAAATTATTTCATTACTTTTCTACAAGGCTCGAAAGAGAATGAAGTTTCCCCTTGGGAAAACCGCCTAGCGAACCCTTCGGTAACCGCAAAGTGACCCCATACGATGGAACTTCCGGAATCTTAGACAAAATGTGCGTTACTTTTGTCACTTGAATTTCATAGTAAATCCCATAACGAGTAGGCAGAAAGCAATTTGAGTACTAAAAATTATTTCATTACTTTTCTACAAGGCTCGAAAGAGAATGAGGTTTCCCCTTGGGGAAACGGCCTAGCGAACCCTTCGGTAACCGCAAAGTGACCCCATACGATGGAACTTCCAGAATCTTAGACAAAGTGTGCGTTACTTTTGTCACTGGAATTTCATAGTAAAACTCATAACGAGTAGGCTAAAAGCAATTTGAGTACTAAAAGTATTTCATTACTTTTCTACAAGACTCGAAAGCGAATGAAGTTTCCCCTTGGGAAAACAGCCTAGCGAACCCTTCGGTAACCGCAAAGTGACGCCATACGATGGAACTTCCAGAATCTTAGACAAAATGTGCGTTACTTTTGTCACTTGAATTGAATAGTAAAACCCATAACGAGTAGGCAGAAAGCAATTTGAGTACTAAAAATTATTTCATTACTTTTCTACAAGGCTCGAAAGAGAATGAAGTTTCCCCTTGGGAAAACCGCCTAGCGAACCCTTCGGTAACCGCAAAGTGACCCCATACGATGGAACTTCCGGAATCTTAGACAAAATGTGCGTTACTTTTGTCACTTGAATTTCATAGTAAAACCCATAACGAGTAGGCAGAAAGCAATTTGAGTACTAAAAATTATTTCATTACTTTTCTACAAGGCTCGAAAGAGAATGAAGTTTCCCCTTGGGAAAACCGCCAAGCGAACCCTTCGGTAACCGCAAAGTGACCCCATACGATGGAACTTCCGGAATCTTAGACAAAATGTGCGTTACTTTTGTCACTTGAAATTCATAGTAAAGCCCATAACGAGTAGGCTGAAAGCAATTTGAGTACT
>NC_049980.1:9060945-9066538 GCF_000003815.2 Branchiostoma floridae | reverse complement strand
TGGAACTTCCAGAATCTTAGACAAAAGTGTGCGTTACTTTTGTCACTTGAATTGCATAGTAAAACCCATAACGAGAAGGCAGAAAGCAATTTGAGTACTAAAAATTATTTCATTACTTTTCTACAAGGCTCGAAAGCGAATGAAGTTTCCCCTTGGGAAAACCGCCTAGCGAACCCTTCGGTAACCGCCAAGTGACCCCATACGATGGAAATTCCACGAGATCTTAAACCAAATGAGCGTTACCTTTGTCACTAGGAATTTCATAGTTAAACCCATTACGAGTAGGCAGGAAGCCATTTGAGTACTAAAAATTATTTCGTTACTATTCTACAAGACTCGAAAGCGAATGAAGTTTCCCCTTGGCGAAAACAGTCTAAGCGAACCTTCGGTAACCGCAAAGTGACCCCATACGATGGAACTTCCAGAATCTTAGACAAAGTGTGCGTTACTTTTGTTGAATTTCATAGTAAAACCCATAACGAGTAGGCAGAAAGCAATTTGAGTACTAAAAATTATTTCATTATTTTTCTACAATGCTCGAAAGCGAATGAAGCTTCGCCTTGCGAAAACCGCTAAGGGAACCCTTCGGTAACCGCAAAGTGACCCCATACGATGGAACTTCCCGAATCTTAGACAAAATGTGCGTTACTTTTGTCACTTGAATTTCATAGTAAAACCCATAACGAGTAGGCAGAAAGCAATTTGAGTACTAAAAATTATTTCATTATTTTTCTACAATGCTCGAAAGCGAATGAAGTTTCGCCTTGGGGAAACCACTAAGCGAACCCTTCGGTAACCGCAAAGTGACCCCATACGATGGAACTTCCAGAATCTTAGACAAAATGTGCGTTACTTTTGTCACTTGAATTTCATAGTAAAACCCATAACGAGTAGGCAGAAAGCAATTTGAGTACTAAAAATTATTTCATTATTTTTCTACAATGCTCGAAAGCGAATGAAGTTTCGCCTTGCGAAATCCGCCTAGCGAACCCTTCGGTAACCGCAAAGTGACCCCATACGATGGAACTTCCAGAATCTTCGACAAAATGTGCGTTACTTTTGTCACTTGAATTTCATAGTAAAACCCATACCAAGTAGGCAGAAAGCAATTTGAGTACTAAAAATTATTTCATTATTTTTGTACAAGGCTCGAAAGCGAATGAATTTTTCCCTTGGGAAAACCGCTAAGCGAACCCTTCGGTAACCGCAAAGTGACCCCATACGATGGAATTTCTAGAATCTTAGACAAAGTGTCCGTTACTTTTGTCACTTGAATTTCATAGTAAAACCCATACCAGGTAGGCAGAAAGCAATTTGAGTACTAAAAATTATTTCATTATTTTTGTACAAGGCTCGAAAGCGAATGAAGTTTCCCCTTGGGAAAACCGCTAAGTGAACCCTTCGGTAACCGCAAAGTGACCCCATACGATGGAACTTCCAGAATCTTAGACAAAATGTGCGTTACTTTTGTCACTTGAATTTCATAGTAAAACCCATAACGAGTAGGCAGAAAGCAATTTGAGTACTAAAAATTATTTCATTACTTTTCTACAAGGCTCGAAAGCGAATGAAGTTTCGCCTTGGGAAAACCACCTAGCGAACCCTTCGGTAACCGCAAAGTGAGTGACCCCATACGATGGAACTTCCAGAATCTTAGACAAAATGTGCGTTACTTTTGTCACTTGAATTTCATAGTAAAACCGATAACGAGTAGGCAGAAAGCAATTTGAGTACTATAAAGTATTTCCTTACTTATCTACAAGGCTCGAAAGCGAATGAAGTTTCGCCTTGCGGAAACCGCTAAGCGAACCCTTCGGTAACCGCAGAGTGATTCCATACGATGGTACTTCCAGAATCTTCAACAAAATGTGCGTTACTTTTGTCACTTGAATTTCATAGTAAAACCCATAACGAGTAGGCAGAAAGCAATTTGAGTACTAAAAATTATTTCATTACTTTTCTACAAGGCTCGAAAGCGAATGAAGTTTCGCCTTGGGGAAACCACTAAGCGAACCCTTCGGTAACCGCAAAGTGACCCCATACGATGGAACTTCCAGAATCTTAGACAAAATGTGCGTTACCTTTGTCACTTGAATTTCATAGTAAAACCGATAACGAGTAGGCAGAAAGCAATTTGAGTACTATAAAGTATTTCCTTACTTTTCTACAAGGCTCGAAAGCGAATGAAGTTTCGCCTTGGGGAAACCGCTAAGCGAACCCTTCGGTAACCGCAGAGTGATTCCATACGATGGAACTTCCAGAATCTTCAACAAAATGTGCGTTACTTTTGTCACTTGAATTTCATAGTAAAACCCATAACGAGTAGGCAGAAAGCAATTTGAGTACTAAAAATTATTTCATTACTTTTCTACAAGGCTCGAAAGCGAATGAAGTTTCGCCTTGGGGAAACCACTAAGCGAACCCTTCGGTAACCGCAAAGTGACCCCATACGATGGAACTTCTATAATCTTAGACAAAGTGTGCGTTACTTTTGTCACTTGAATTTCATAGTAAAACCCATAACGAGTAGGCAGAAAGCAATTTGAGTACTAAAAATTATTTCATTACTTTTCTACAAGGCTCGAAAGCGAATGAAGTTTCGCCTTGTGGAAACCACTAAGCAAACCCTTCGGTAACCGCAAAGTGACCCCATACGATGGAACTTCCAGAATCTTAGACAAAGTGTGCGTTACTTTTGTTGAATTTCATAGTAAAACCCATAACGAGTAGGCAGAAAGCAATTTGAGTACTAAAAATTATTTCATTATTTTTCTACAATGCTCGAAAGCGAATGAAGCTTCGCCTTGCGAAAACCGCTAAGGGAACCCTTCGGTAACCGCAAAGTGACCCCATACGATGGAACTTCCAGAATCTTAGACAAAATGTGCGTTACTTTTGTCACTTGAATTTCATAGTAAAACCCATAACGAGTAGGCAGAAAGCAATTTGAGTACTAAAAATTATTTCATTATTTTTCTACAATGCTCGAAAGCGAATGAAGTTTCGCCTTGGGGAAACCACTAAGCGAACCCTTCGGTAACCGCAAAGTGACCCCATACGATGGAACTTCCAGAATCTTAGACAAAATGTGCGTTACTTTTGTCACTTGAATTTCATAGTAAAACCCATAACGAGTAGGCAGAAAGCAATTTGAGTACTAAAAATTATTTCATTATTTTTCTACAATGCTCGAAAGCGAATGAAGTTTCGCCTTGCAAAATCCGCCTAGCGAACCCTTCGGTAACCGCAAAGTGACCCCATACGATGGAACTTCCAGAATCTTCAACAAAATGTGCGTTACTTTTGTCACTTGAATTTCATAGTAAAACCCATACCAGGTAGGCAGAAAGCAATTTGAGTACTAAAAATTATTTCATTATTTTTCTACAAGGCTCGAAAGCGAATGAATTTTTCCCTTGCGAAAACCACTAAGCGAACCCTTCGGTAACCGCAAAGTGACCCCATACGATGGAACTTCCAGAATCTTAGACAAAGTGTGCGTTACTTTTGTCACTTGAATTTCATAGAAAAACCCATACCAAGTAGGCAGAAAGCAATTTGAGTACTAAAAATTATTTCATTACTTTTCTACAAGGCTCGAAAGCGAATGAAGTTTCGCCTTGGGGAAACCACTAAGCGAACCCTTCGGTAACCGCAAAGTGACCCCATGCGATGGAACTTCCAGAATCTTAGACAAAATGTGCGTTACTTTTGTTGAATTTCATAGTCAAACCCAGAACGAGTAGGCAGAAAGCAATTTGAGTACTAAAAATTATTTCATTATTTTTCTACAATGCTCGAAAGCGAATGAAGCTTCGCCTTGCGAAAACCGCCTAGCGAACCCTTCGGTAACAGCAAAGTGACCCCATACGATGGAACTTCCAGAATCTTAGACAAAATGTGCGTTACTTTTGTCACTTGAATTTCATAGTAAAACCCATAACGAGTAGGCAGAAAGCAATTTGAGTACTAAAAATTATTTCATTATTTTTCTACAATGCTCGAAAGCGAATGAAGTTTCGCCTTGCGAAAACCGCCTAGCGAACCCTTCGGTAACCGCAAAGTGACCCCATACGATGGAACTTCCAGAATCTTCGACAAAATGTGCGTTACTTTTGTCACTTGAATTTCATAGTAAAACCTATAACAAGTAGGCAGAAAGCAATTTGAGTACTATAAATTATTTCATTACTTTTCTACAAGGCTCGAAAGCGAATGAAGTTTCGCCTTGTGAAAACCGCTAAGCGAACCCTTCGGTAACCGCAAAGTGACCCCATACGATGGACTTCCAGAATCTTAGACAAAGTGTGCGTTACCTTTGTCACTTGAATTTCATAGAAAAACCCATAACGAGTAGGCAGAAAGCAATTTGAGTACTAAAAATTATTTCATTATTTTTCTACAAGGCTCGAAAGCGAATGAAGTTTCGCCTTGGGGAAACCACTAAGCGAACCCTTCGGTAACCGCAAAGTGACCCCATACGATGGAACTTCCAGAATCTTAGACAAAATGTGCGTTACTTTTGTCACTTGAATTTCATAGTAAAACCCATAACGAGTAGGCAGAAAGCAATTTGAGTACTAAAAATTATTTCATTATTTTTCTACAATGCTCGAAAGCGAATGAAGTTTCGCCTTGGGGAAACCACTAAGCGAACCCTTCGGTAACCGCAAAGTGACCCCATACGATGGAATTTCTAGAATCTTAGACAAAGTGTGCGTTACTTTTGTCACTTGAATTTCATAGTAAAACCCATAACGAGTAGGCAGAAAGCAATTTGAGTACTAAAAATTATTTCATTACTTTTCTACAAGGCTCGAAAGCGAATGAAGTTTCGCCTTGGGGAAACCGCTAAGCGAACCCTTCGGTAACCGCAAATGTGACCCCATACGATGGAACTTCCAGAATCTTAGACAAAGTGTGCGTTACTTTTGTCACTTGAATTCCCAAGAGAACCCCTAAACGAGAAGCCGGAAGGCATTTGGTGACCAAAAACTTATTCCATTACTTTTCTACAAGGCTCGAAACCAAGGGAAGTTTCGCCTGGGGAAACCCCCTAACCAAACCCTTCGGAAACCGCAAAGGAACCCCATACAAGGGACCTTCCAGAATCTTCAACAAAATGTGCGTTACTTTTGTCACTTGAATTTCATAGTAAAACCCATAACGAGTAGGCAGAAAGCAATTTGAGTACTAAAAATTATTTCATTACTTTTCTACAAGGCTCGAAAGCGAATGAAGTTTCGCCTTGGGGAAACCACTAAGCGAACCCTTCGGTAACCGCAAAGTGACCCCATACGATGGAACTTCCAGAATCTTAGACAAAGTGTGCGTTACCTTTGTCACTTGAATTTCATAGTAAAACCCATAACGAGTAGGCAGAAAGCAATTTGAGTACTAAAAATTATTTCATTATTTTTCTACAATGCTCGAAAGCGAATGAAGTTTCGCCTTGCGAAAACCGCCTAGCGAACCCTTCGGTAACCGCAAAGTGACCCCATACGATGGAACTTCCAGAATCTTCAACAAAATGTGCGTTACTTTTGTCACTTGAATTTCATAGTAAAACCTATAACAAGTAGGCAGAAAGTAA
>NC_049980.1:9060072-9060829 GCF_000003815.2 Branchiostoma floridae | reverse complement strand
TGGAACTTCCAGAATCTTAGACAAAGTGTGCGTAACTTTGGTCACGTGAAGTTCGTAGTCAAACCCATAACGAGTAGCCAGAAAGCAATTTGAGTACTAAAAATTATTTCATGATTTTTCGACAATGCTCGAAAGCGAATGAAGTTTCGCCTTGCGAAAACCGCCTAGCGAACCCTTCGGTAACCGCAAAGTGACCCCATACGATGGAACTTCCAGAATCTTCGACAAAATGTGCGTTACTTTTGTCACTTGAATTTCATAGTAAAACCCATACCAGGTAGGCAGAAAGCAATTTAAGTACTAAAAATTATTTCATTATTTTTGTACAAGGCTTGAAAGCGAATGAATTTTTCCCTTGGGAAAACCGCCTAGCGAACCCGTCGGTAACCGCAAAGTGACCCCATACGATGGAATTTCTAGAATCTTAGACAAAGTGTGCGTTACTTTTGTCACTTGAATTTCATAGTAAAACCCATAACAAGTAGGCAGAAAGCAATTTGAGTACTAAAAATTATTTCATTACTTTTCTACAAGGCTCGAAAGCGAATGAAGTTTCACCTTGCGAAAACCACTAAGCGAACCCTTCGGTAACCGCAAAGTGACCCCATACGATGGAACTTCCAGAATCTTAGACAAAATGTGCGTTACTTTTGTTGAATTTCATAGTAAAACCCATAACGAGTAGGCAGAAAGCAATTTGAGTACTAAAAATTATTTCATTATTTTTCTACAAGGCTCGAAAGCGAATGAAGTTTCG
>NC_049980.1:9058664-9059972 GCF_000003815.2 Branchiostoma floridae | reverse complement strand
TGACCTCATACGATGGAACTTCCAGAATCTTCAACAAAATGTGCGTTACTTTTGTCACTTGAATTTCATAGTAAAACCCATACCAGGTAGGCAGAAAGCAATTTGAGTACTAAAAATTATTTCATTATTTTTCTACAATGCTCGAAAGCGAATGAAGTTTCGCCTTGCGAAAACCGCCTAGCGAACCCTTCGGTAACCGCAAAGTGACCCCATACGATGGAACTTCCAGAATCTTCAACAAAATGTGCGTTACTTTTGTCACTTGAATTTCATAGTAAAACCCATAACGAGTAGGCAGAAAGCAATTTGAGTACTAAAAATTATTTCATTATTTTTCTACAAGGCTCGAAAGCGAATGAAGTTTCGCCTTGGGGAAACCACTAAGCGAACCCTTCGGTAACCGCAAAGTGACCCCATACGATGGAACTTCCAGAATCTTAGACAAAATGTGCGTTACTTTTGTCACTTGAATTTCATAGTAAAACCCATAACGAGTAGGCAGAAAGCAATTTGAGTACTAAAAATTATTTCATTATTTTTCTACAAGGCTCGAAAGCGAATGAAGTTTCGCCTTGGGGAAACCACGAAGCGAACCCTTCGGTAACCGCAAAGTGACCCCATACGATGTAATTTCTAGAATCTTAGACAAAGTGTGCGTAACTTTTGTCACTTGAATTTCATAGTAAAACCCATAACGAGTAGGCAGAAAGCAATTTGAGTACTAAAAATTATTTCATTACTTTTCTACAAGGCTCGAAAGCGAATGAAGTTTCGCCTTGGGGAAACCGCTAAGCGAACCCTTCGGTAACCGCAAAGTGACCCCATACGATGGAACTTCCAGAATCTTCAACAAAATGTGCGTTACTTTTGTCACTTGAATTTCATAGTAAAACACATACCAAGTAGGCAGAAAGCAATTTGAGTACTAAAAATTATTTCATTATTTTTCTACAATGCTCGAAAGCGAATGAAGTTTCGCCTTGCGAAAACCGCCTAGCGAACCCTTCGGTAACCGCAAAGTGACCCCATACGATGGAACTTCCAGAATCTTCAACAAAATGTGCGTTACTTTTGTCACTTGAATTTCATAGTAAAACCCATAACGAGTAGGCAGAAAGCAATTTGAGTACTAAAAATTATTTCATTATTTTTCTACAAGGCTCGAAAGCGAATGAAGTTTCGCCTTGGGGAAACCGCTAAGCGAACCCTTCGGTAACCGCAAAGTGACCCCATACGATGGAACTTCCCAGAATCTTAGACAAAATGTGCGTTACTTTTGTCACTTGAATTTCATAGTAAAACCCATAA
>NC_049980.1:9043489-9058564 GCF_000003815.2 Branchiostoma floridae | reverse complement strand
CGATGAGTTTCCCCTTGGGAAAACCGCCAAGCGAACCCTTCGGTAACCGCAAAGTGACCCCATACGACTGAACTTCCAGAATCTTAGACAAAGTGTGCGTTACTTTTGTCACTTGAATTTCATAGTAAAACCCATAACGAGTAGGCAGAAAGCAATTTGAGTACTAAAAGTTATTTCATTACTTTTCTACAAGACTCGAAAGCAAATGAAGTTTCCCCTTGGGAAAACAGCCTAGCGAACCCTTCGGTAACCGCAAAGTGACGCCATACGATATGGAACTTCCAGAATCTTAGACAAAATGTGCGTTACTTTTGTCACTTGAATTTCATAGTAAAACCCATAACGAGTAGGCAGAAAGCAATTTGAGTACTAAAAATTATTTCATTACTTTTCTACAAGGCTCGAAAGAGAATGAAGTTTCCCCTTGGGAAAACCGCCTGGCGAACCCTTCGGTAACCGCAAAGTGACCCCATACGATGGAACTTCCAGAATCTTAGACAAAGTGTGCGTTACTTCTGTCACTTGAATTTCATAGTAAAACCCATAACGAGTAGGCAGAAAGCATTTTGAGTACTAAAATTATTTCATACTTTTCTACAAGGCTCGAAAGAGAATGAAGTTTCCCCTTGGGAAAACCGCCTAGCGAACCCTTCGGTAACCGCAAAGTGACCCCATACGATGGAACTTCCGGAATCTTAGACAAAATGTGCGTTACTTTTGTCACTTGAATTTCATAGTAAATCCCATAACGAGTAGGCAGAAAGCAATTTGAGTACTAAAAATTATTTCATTACTTTTCTACAAGGCTCGAAAGAGAATGAAGTTTCCCCTTGGGAAAACCGCCTAGCGAACCCTTCGGTAACCGCAAAGTGACCCCATACGATGGAACTTCCGGAATCTTAGACAAAATGTGCGTGACTTTTTTCACTTGAATTTGATAGTAAAACCCATAACGAGTAGGCAAAAAGCAATTTGAGTACTAAAAATTATTTCATTACTTTTCTACAAGGCTCGAAAGAGAATGAAGTTTCTCCTTGGGGAAACGGCCTAGCGAACCCTTCGGTAACCGCAAAGTGACCCCATACGATGGAACTTCCAGAATCTTAGACAAAGTGTGCGTTACTTTTGTCACTTGAATTTCATAGTAAAACTCATAACGAGTAGGCTAAAAGCAATTTGAGTACTAAAAGTATTTCATTACTTTTCTACAAGACTCGAAAGCGAATGAAGTTTCCCCTTGGGAAAACAGCCTAGCGAACCCTTCGGTAACCGCAAAGTGAGGCCATACGATGGAACTTCCGGAATCTTAGACAAAATGTGCGTTACTTTTGTCACTTGAATTTCATAGTAAATCCCATAACGAGTAGGCAGAAAGCTATTTGAGTACTAAAAATTATTTCATTACTTTTCTACAAGGCTCGAAAGAGAATGAAGTTTCCCCTTGGGAAAACCGCCTAGCGAACCCTTCGGTAACCGCAAAGTGACCCCATACGATGGAATTTCCGGAATCTTAGACAAAATGTGCGTTACTTTTGTCACTTGAATTTGATAGTAAAACCCATAACGAGTAGGCAAAAAGCAATTTGAGTACTAAAAATTATTTCATTACTTTTCTACAAGACTCGAAAGCGAATGAAGATTCCCCTTGGGAAAACCGCCAAGCGAACCCTTCGGTAACCGGAAAGTGACCCCATACGACTGAACTTCCAGAATCTTAGACAAAGCGTGCGTTTCTTTTGTCACCTGAATTTCATAGTAAAACCCATAACGAGTAGGCAAAAAGCAATTTGAGTACTAAAAATTATTTCATTTTTTTTCTACAAGACTCGAAAGCGAATGAAGTTTCCCCTTGGAAAAACAGCCTAGCGAACCCTTCGGTAACCGCAAAGTGACGCCATACGATGGAACTTCCAGAATCTTAGACAAAATGTGCGTTACTTTTGTCACTTGAATTTCATAGTAAAACCCATAACGAGTAGGCAGAAAGCAATTGGAGTACTAAAAATTATTTCATTACTTTTCTACAAGACTCGAAAGCGAACGAAGTTTCCCCTTGGGAAAGCCGCCTAGCGAACCCATATACGATGGAACTTCCAGAATCTTAGACAAAGTGTGCGTTACTTTTAATTTGAGTACTGAGTTGCTGTATTTTTATTTGTAAACTGTAGTCTTTAATATTAGAAGTGATGTTGACATTTAGCCATTTGTTAGAGTGCATCACCTCTGTGCCCCACTGCATATTCGTTATAGTTTCAATTTGATTGACAATAAAAAATTCCAAGGGTGTAACATGATGTATGTAACTTCTGTAAGTTATACCAGTACCGTTAACTCTTGTAACGTTAATGTAAATTTCTTACTACAGATTATATTAACCAGCTAACGTATGTAACGCTTGTCTTAAAAGCCCTTTCACAGAAGTCAGAACGCATGTGCGGTGACAGGAAAGGGTAAGGCCCACAAAAAGTAAACAGTCCTTGCCTTTACCATTGTTTCGATTTGCATAACAACGTCCAGACGGGTTTTGTTAACTTTTTGGGGTGCCTTACCGTAGCTTTGACTTATTACCTAGAATCCTACTTCCGCAAATACGTTCTGAATTCTGTGAAAGACATTATTATCAACGTTAGCGGCCCATTACGTTGGTAATTTTATTCCTATTTAACAACTTATAACGACGAAACCACATACCTTCGACATTTCTGTAGCACCTGGCGGCTACGTCAAGTGGCGCCCCATGAAATGACGAAAATCCTCGGGTGACGGTACCACGTGCGTGCCCGAACTTTCATAAAAGAACCCCAGACAATCCTTATAAATCCAAATCAGCAGGCGCCAACATCCCCGACCGTCCAGGTAATATCCAAGGTTATGAAGATTAGTAACGAAGAGCAAATGCGACGTTGTTGTATTTTGGTCTGGCCACCATCTTGGATGACGGGAGTCTCGTACCCAGAACACGTGAATCGTGATACTGGACAAGAGATCGCGGAGACAACGGCTGGATTCCAATTACTCAATAATTAACGTTGTGTGGTAAATTGGTATTCATCATCATCATCATCATCGCAGGCTGTTTGCCCGGACCAAGCCCACCCTCTCCTACCGTATTGGGACCTTTTAATACCACAGAACTGGACAACAAGTATACAGCTGATGACCTGTTTATTCACAAACATTAACGTTACCTAACACATGACAATCTTGAAAAAACAACAACACAACATCTATAGAATTTGGTTCACATTCAACAGTAACTTAGCTTGGATATTGATACAATGTTATTAGAAGCAAATTTGATAAGCTTAGCCTTCAGAGCATTGGTCTCCTATCCTGTGATGTACAAAAATATATATGAAGACGACTTAATACTAGTATTAAAGCAGAATTTTGCAACCATAGATTATTGTACAAAAAGACAGACCCTGTCTGTCCATCACAATGAGCAATTCAACCAATGATATTATAGCAATTAGCAGTCCAACCAATGGGAGAGTGGCTACATGCCTGTCACATATCTGCAGCTTGATTTTACAGCTTGTATTAATTTTCTATGTTTTGATGGAGGTGGGCAGAACTACAGGATTGGTTAATCAGATTGTGGATATGCACATGGATTGTCCTTTTCCCTCAGATAAAAGGTAACAAATATCCCTGATCAAATATCTCTTTTTTAATTTTGTCAATAACATGGTTAAGGTCTTCACATTCAGAAATGAAAAACAAAGCTTTATACAAGTGACATGAATTTTTACACAGCCTTCTCCTTTGCTAATTTTGGTTATCAAATAGTCTTTATATCCCTGTTGTCACAACAATTGCTAAAGTATTTACTGTTTTTTTGATGATGATTATATATCAAAGTGATAAGATACATGTACACCAATAACAGTTACTTAAGCAACTGATATTGGAACTGGTGAGACGTTTCAGAAGCATCCGCTGTCTTTCATTAGTGACTCTTTGTCAAAGACAACAATTCACTGATTTCATAGAGTAAGTTTGACCAATACAAAACAAAAGTTCTGCCAACATCTGTGACGTATCATATCAAAGTAAGAACTTATTTACATGCTTCACAATTTAACACGTAACTTTATTTGTTGCATGACCTATGTAGGATATCAAGTCAACAAAAGCTGGTTGGAAATATCAATATTTTTAAAGTATTGCAGTTGCAAACCACCGTACTTTAACGCAATATCCCTAAATACCCAGTATTAAAGAAACAGATATGCAGGTAGGTTGCCCCATGGATAAAGGTGAACTAGCATTAATATGATTTATATGATAAAATTTTATCATTTCTTCTTCCCCCGTGCAGATGTACTTGAGCCTCGTGTGCTTGGTCTGTCAGGTGACTTGCGCCTCTTCCCTGACACAGGTGGGGTGGGTGTTTTTGCTCCCTGAGGTTTGGGAATCTTGTTTTTCTCCAGTTTGAACTCCAGGTTGTCCTGTACCTCCTCAATACTTGTCCTCAGCTTGTCTCGTGTGACTGTCACATGCGCTGTGATGCTGTCTCCCACAACACTTGCTAATGTCTGAGAAAAACAAAAGTTTTAGTAAGAAATTGCAAAATCTGTAACTCTACTACTTGAAACCAGATGAGCATAAGTACTAAAAACTTCTAGTTTTCAGGCAATATTAGACTGATTTACAAGAATATGATACGTTTTGTAGCCTATAGCATTACTAAGTGCAACTGGAACTGTTTGGTCAACAATTCAACTTTGCTTTCTTTTCAACTTTTGTTTCCATGTAGGGAACTAGAGTTCACAATGGGCTCTATGCAAGAACAATTACCTGGTAGGTTTGCAAGTCAATCAACTTGCACGCTGTTTCAGCGTCACACACTGTGTTGCACACTGTCATTGTTGCAGTGTGTGTGTGTGTGTGTGTGTGTGTGTGTGAGCACCTGTAACTACCAGGGAAACCAAGGTCCTTTGGGCATCTAATGAGGGTGCCTAGGTTTGTTTTTTAAGTGTAGGGTGTCCTGAGGACAGCTTAATGCCCTCCTAACTAAATGCACTAAATGGGCTAATTACCTCTCTATCCACTGGGCCTTCTATTCCCTCCAGCCTGCTGAAGGCTTCCTGGACGAGTTTGTCCCCTTCAACCTCCAAACTCTGCTTCTGGGCCTCCCGTAGTTTCCTCCTCTCTGCCTCCATCGTCTGCAGTTCAACGACCTGACGCTCGTAGTCCCACTGCTTGAAAGATTTTCCTAAGAAAGCAAAGAGCCATAGTGCATAGCGCTTAATAGACTTATGAACTATTTTGCAACTTTACACAATTGTTACCTCAAATATTCTTTGACCAATAGAACTAAATGCATTTTTAAGTTTGCAGGGATTGAGTTTTTGGGTAGGGAGAAATTGGAGTGTTTGCGGTACCCCTGATGGTTGTTGAACTGGTTCCACATCTTGCCCTGTTATATATACACAGGAGCATGCACGGACAAAATTGGTACTTTTTATATAAAAACATGAACACAACCAGCACTCTGTTCAGCACCAAGGAGAAAACCAGATGCATATTTTCATATTGTCTGTCCACTTTTCCTTTGGGCCGAGACATTTGCAAATTTCAGATCTCCTATCTATATACCACCACAATCAACCATCATCAGATCATCAAAACAAGCCAACAAACAGAAAAGACGGTTAATATTAAGCTTAATCTACATATTCGGTTACTTTCGAACCAGGCAGGGAGACAAAGCCATGCCTTTTTGGACATTTTTTTCTGGAATCATCACAGCCCAAAACCTACCTTCCTTGAAGAGCATGGGTTCTGGGGGAGGCTCCACTAATAGATCGTACTGGGACACCCAACCGTCCCTGTCCCTCCCAAACACGTACTGGTACAGTCTGTAGTGCTGCATGTACGACTGGAAGAACTGGTCCGTGAACATCTTGAAGTTCCTGTCACCGAGTCTCTGTGCGTACGGCTGGGACTTGGTGCTGTAGTGTTTGATGGCTTCAACTAGAGGAAGACCTGTGAAAGAACAATTTGCACAATTAAAGGAATGCAATCTTTTGAAAATTTAAGGTAAAATCAAATATCTTACATCTCTGTGAAATGTAATTACAGTTTTTATGAATTTCTTAATTTCTTTCTATAGCCCCAGCCTTATCATGCACTATAATAAAATAATAATTGGGGTCGTTGATCTTGCTGGGAAGACCAGCAATGACTTGAAAGGAATTCAGCTGCAGTCATAAAAGCTGTCAAATGTTTGAAGCTTGTGTTTTACTGAGTAGTGGTTTTACCTTGCCAAGGATGGCTGATAATCAAACTAGGGGCGAGTGTAAGTAAGGATCAGAAATAATATTTTGAGATGATAACTGTCTTTGCCATTTATCGCCGCTTTATAAATGATCATATTTGCAAACAGAATTGTTTGTTGTTTGAACAAACTGGCCTTCATTTCCAGCATTACCTTTAGACTTTCAAATATAGCTCAGTTGTGCCTAAGCATCCAACGCATGCAAAATTGTTGCCTTTGTATCCATTAGTTGTGTCAAGAAGGAGCTTCTTTATATGACCCCAAAAGTGTCCTCTTGCAGTATCATCATATTAGAACTAGGTATTGATTATCTCCCTCACTTAAAAAACGGCACCATATGCTATGATTGATTGGGTATGTTGTTAACTGACATAGCACAATGTAACTTTACCCTGCTCATATTATAAGACGGTCCCATCTTTCACCAGTGCCCGGGAGGGTATAGCCCTGGCCAGGTTTAATACACATTGGGTAGTGAGGCTCCACAGCAACAAATTTGTCCTGATGGACTGCTGGATACCAGGGGGGCCTTTTGGGGTTTTCATGCATCTTTCTGTCCCCGGGTCCCCAGTTGATTTTAATTGCAAGTTAAAGAATTTAGGGCCTGGCCATGCCTCAAAATAGCCCTGTAGCAAAAGGGTGTCTCTAGGGGCCACGTAGGGGTCATGCTCAAAAGTGCAAGGAAAACAACCCGTATACTACCCGGAGGAGCCCAATTTTCTTAATGGGACCTAAAGCATTACACAATGGGAATCGTGGCCAATTGGACAGTTGACATAAACACACCTAAGATATTACTGTAAATGCATTTAAATTCGCAGAGGTTTAATTTCGTGGTAGCCAGAAAAAGGGCTGTTCAAAGTGGTTTTAAGTACGCGGTAGCACCATGCACTGTAAAAATGTGGAAAAATGTTTGTGGTGTTTTAAGTTCGCGGTGATGTTTTCGAAGTGTCCACCACGAAAACAGCAAACATAAAGCCACCGTAATCATTGCTGGATTTATAGTACTGTGTCATAATTGCTGACCTTGACACTCCTTCTGCATCTGGGCAGCCAGCTCCATGCACAGCACAGCCTGAGACCAGGGGAAACCTTTCCCCACCGCGAACATGAAGTTGTCGTACAGGTAGTCCAGTAAGATGTCCTGCCTCATGTCGTCCTCTGGATCGTACGGCTGCCAGCCTAGCACCTTCATCAGGGACTTCTTACCTTCTTCTGCCTGCACCAAGATACAGGATACAAGAATTTGTACAACCTGTCTTAAGGATGTTCCTGTCGATAAGAATGTTTTGCATTATGGTAGCATGTTCCTCAGTCAATACAAGTTATTTCGGCACTATTGACAGGATGTTCCTGTCAACAAGTATATTTTTGTGCTAGTGACAGGATGTTCCTGTCAACAATAATTTCTTTGGAATTAGTGAAAATACGTTCCTGTCAATAAGAATTTTGGCACCATTGACAGGTTCTACCTGCTGAGCCATTGTACCAATCACAGTGATTAGTAAATATTGATTGAAACCTGTTCCTGTTTTTCCTATCAATAAGACTTTTCTTACTATTATCCTGTCAATAGTGGCAACGTTATAGCAATCATCCACGATCGATCCAGACAAAAAACAATAACACATCCTGCAATCCACAACAAAACGGAATTTAACGCCACAATACAATTGTCAGGGCAATTCGACATGGTAAAATCACCCCAAAGTGGATCCTGGCTAAACAAATAATATTTGTGGCTATAAAAACGCAATATTTACCGGCTGAGCCGCTATTGTTTTGGCTTGGTCCGTTGTCACAGAAACCGTGGACGCCATTTTGAAACACCTGAAAGTTGTGACACCTGTTGACCTCCCCAAGTCTCGCGAGACTTCACACTTCTCAATATTCATAAATTCATTAATATTTCATATTACAGCTCATTTCTTAGATCTTCACACATCCGAAGAAAAACAGGGTTAGTAAAGAAGTAGAACAGGATAATTTTTTTCATGAGTCAGGTTCTGAATGTTGTTGAGTTGTTGACAAATACTTTTCACATTCTTGTGGCGAGAGTTTGCGAGATTTCAAAACAACAAGATGGCGCTGGTTGACCGAAAACTGAAAGTTGTGGTATGTCGGTTCATTTACTTGCTTCCTTTTCGCCAGTTTCTTCCAATACGGATCTTTTTTGTACACTTTCACATTAAGCAACAAATACTGGATTGTGTTCGTGCTTGTGTCGTAACCGATCGTGCCCTGGTTATAGAATTATCGCCATAGATCGCAGAGCAATCAACTTATGTAAAAACTCGCCATAATGTTTTCGTGACACTTCTAGTTAACCTTAAGAAATTAACTCCACAGAAGACATAGAAATTTCTAGATGATGGTGAAATGATTGGTTGAACTATATCACTTTCTTTAACTAGAAAAACAATCAATTTGACCTAGATTATACCCTTATCTAGATCGATATCTTTATCGTATTACCGATCCAACCCAAGCTTCAACTTGTTGTTGCTCTTTTGATAGTGGCTAGCAGACGGCATCAAAATATCATAAATCAACTAACCACTGGTCGGTGAAATCTCGTGATAAGTTAAGATGCATAATAATAGTAGTCAGATTATTGTTTTCCAAACACCACAAAAGACATACGTTTGTTTCAATAGTAGTCAACCATTTGCAAATAGAAAATTAAAATATCACTTATGAATAATAAGATAATGCTAATTACAGACAAGCAAAATTGATTTGACTGATATTTGTCAGCATGTTAATTGCAACACTTGTAAACTGTGAAAAACTGCTGTACAGATTATTTGGACTGCCCTTACCTTATCTACCTTAAAGTTTATAGTTCTTCGAAGTTTAAAAGCATTTAAGGCTCATCCTATATATAGTAAAGTGTGCGAGAAAAAAGATTGCTCATATTTACAAAACAGCTAATATATGATAATCTAACCTAAGCTCTGATTGGCTAATAACAGAAGAAGGAAAAGAAAAACACCAGCAAAAACAATATGTATTCCCCTACGTAACATCCTGGAAGACAAAACATTTTTAGATATTTTAAGATATGAAATTGCACACTTGGAAATCAGCAACTAATGACCTTTCCAATTCTTCACAAATTGCAGTTTACAGGTGTGGTGATAATTACCATCAAATAATTCATATGTACTCTAGAAAATTTTGGTCCTGTACTGTAGAAAAATCCCATAGATCTTTTTATTTCTATTTTATTCTCAATGACACTTAGTACTTATGTGCATGGGGCCCATTGTTGTTGTACAGTGATATGGATGTTTTTTCACGAGAAGTCAGCTACGTGAGTATAAGCTGTAAAAGGTCAGAAACATGTGCAAAGTGCTGTGTTCAGTCCAACATTAATCTGAGTTCATATTTCTGAGTGACTTTAATTTTACCTGCAAAATTATGCAGATAGGATGGTAAACTGTTGGTCAGTGCTTTATACTAAAGTACACTTAATTAGTGTTTATCTTAAATTTCTTGACATTTCACTTCAGTAGATTTATGATTGTCTTACTTTCGGAAGTTTCGGGTTTATCTTTCCATTCCCAGTGTACCATAAATAGTAAAGTTGTACTTTCCTGTGAAGCTGACAGGGGGCACTGCTAAGCAGTAGGTAGAAGATACAGCTTGTGCTGAAGAGTTAGGCATTGACAAAGTTCTTTTACTTAGTACCAGACCAGATCAATAACAGTTAGGCTGTTTATATGGAATCAAGCTTCAATGTTTTGCTGTGGATTAAATTTGTAACGTTATAGTGATGAGTAAATCAATGTGGTTGTAAAATAAAATATGCTGCAATATTATACTATTCTGTAATGGTATGACAATATGCAGTGGAGATTTCTGGTATACCTTATCAGTTGGTGGGAATAATTTGCAGACACAAATTTTGCCTTTCTTTATGGTTGAAAGCAACTATTTAAAGAAGAGTCCTTCACAGGATTACTTAACATTGGGAGATTTAGGCCAGAAATGTGTCTGGTTCTACTTCCATTTGTGCCAACACGTACTTCACCTAAATGTCAAAATGATTCATTCTTTCCTCAAATCATGCTATATATAAGTAACCTGCACTCCCATTCTTGCTATAGGCAAGACCTGACTTCTTTTCTCTTATTGAATTTGAAGGTCAGTAAAGTTAAGACACATAGCCCTTTAATGCTGTTAGTGGCAGTGGGAAATTGTTACCTCCATGAAATGTCATGGAGGTTATATATACCTCCATGAAATGTCATGGAGGTTATATTTACCTCCATGAAATGTCATGGAGGTTATATTTTACCCCGCGTTTGTCTGTGTGTCTGTGTGTAAACAAGATAACTCAAGAACGGCTGGGTGGATTGGTTTGATACTTGGTGTGTTGGTAGGGTGTGATGAAAGCTGGAAATGATTAGATTTTGGGCCCCCTAGCAGCTCCCCTTGGTACTGCAGCGCAACTTCCGGTTTTGCTATCTTGGTGTTCTGAACATGCTATGGTCACGATTTTAGAGTATTAGATAGCTCTTGTGCTCAGAAAGAAATGACATAAGTTTGGGCCCCCTAGCGTCTAGTTTTGGGATAGCAGGGGCATTTTTGTCAAAAACTTCTGAAGACGATAACTCAAGAAGGGAACAATGGATTTTCATGATTTTTGGTATGTAGGTACCTTAGACAATGTTGTACAAGATAAAATACTAATTATGCAAAATAGGAGTACATTTGCATAATTAATGAGAATATTCTATCATAGCAGTTTTTTCAATGTATCTCTCGTCTCAGATGTGATATGGTCGTGACATTTAGGTGGTAGATAGCTTTTAACGTCATGACATAGTGGGGCAAGTTTCAGTCCCCTAACATTTAATTGTGGAACTGCAGGGGTGTTTTTGTCAAGACACTCCAAAGAGGATAACTGCAGAAAGGAACGACGGATTGCCTGCATTTTAGGTATGCAAGTAGCTTGGGCAAAGATGTTCATAATGATATGCATTTTATGCAAATGAGGAATTAATGTGCATAATTAATGAGGAAATTGTATAATTCCATTATTTGCAATAACTGGACTTCGATAAATGTAACGCTTGTTAATTATAATCGGTGGAACATATGCAGATATCAAATATGCAAATGAGGAACTTACTTGCATAATTTATGCAAAAATTGCAAATAACTTAATGATTGATGATCTGAATTGGGAATTTTACTTGTGACATGTGTACTGTACGTTATTCAATGATGAATAACACCATGCATAAATCATGTTAATGTTAAGTCATTTGCATGAAATTAACAAAAGCTTTAAATATTCATGGAGGTATGAGGTCGCCGAACTCTAGTTTACCCTGCGTTTGTGTGTGTGTCTGTCTGTGTGTAAACAAAATAACTCAAGAACGGTTGGGTGGATTGCTTTCATACTTGGTGTGTTGGTAGTGTGTGATGAAAGCTGGAAATGATTAGATTTTGGGCCCCCTAGCAACTCCCCTTGGTACTGCAGCGCAACTTCCGGTTTTGCTATCTAGGTGTTCTGAACATGCTATGGTCATGATATTTGAGTGTTAGATAGCTCTTGTGCTCAGGAAGAAGCGACATAAGTTTGGGCCCCCTAGCGTCTAGTTTTGGGATAGCAGGGGCATTTTTGTCAAAAACTTCTGAAGAGGATAACTCAAGAAGGGAACAGCGGATTAACATCATTTTTGGTCTGTAGAAACCTTAGACAATGTTGTACAAGATAAAATACTAATTATGCAAAATAGGAGCACATTTGCATAATTAATGAGAACATTCTATCATAGCAGTTTTTTCAATGTATCTCTTGTTCTAGACATGCTATGGTCTTGACATTTAAGCGGTAGATAGCTTTTTGTGTCATGACAAAGTGGAGCAAGTTTCGGCCCCCTAACATTTAATATGGGAACTGCAGGGGCGTTTTTGTCAAGACATTCCAAAGAGGATAACTGCAGAAAGGATTAAGGGATTGGCATCATATTAGGCATGCAGGTACCTTGGGCAAAGATGTTCATAATGATATACATGTTATGCAAGTGAGGACTTAATTTGCATAATTAATGAGGAAATTGTATGATTCGATTGTTTTCAATAACTGGACTTCAATAAATGTAACACATGTTAATTATGATGGGTGGATTATAAGCAGATACCAAATATGGTAATGAGGAACTTATTTGCATAATTTATGTAAAAATTGCTAAACCGCTTTATAATTAATGATGGGAATTTCACGTGTACGTTAGTCAATGGTGAACAATACCATGCATAAATTATGTTAATGTATCAGTCAATTGCACAAAAGCTCTAAATATTCATGGAGGTATGAGGTCGCCGAACTCTAGTTTTCCACTGTGTCTATGGTAAAAATGTATTGGAAGTTGGAGCCAAACCCTATCCTCCCACTGCTAGTACGTTTTACCTCCCCATCCAAAGTATGAATATATACGGGAGGGCAAATGTGACCTAATAGCATCCCTGGTCAATCAGAATTTAATACTTGTCAGGGGATCTGCTCCCCAGGGTAAGGGATATCTTTCGGCATCCAGGGGGTCTGATTTCTTCTTATTTCTTCTTTTTTTCTTCGAATATTGTATCAAGTACATAACGTACATGAAAACCATACTTTTCATAATTTTCAACATTGTCATCCAGTTGCAACTTCTGTACAAATTACTACAATGGTAAATTATGTCTTAACAGGTTTTTGCAAATCAAAAAAAATTTCATCCCGTCGCTCCATACTTTTTCTATAAAAAGAATCCGAGAGCCAAGAAATCAAATTGGTGTGACCATGCATAGGATGATATATTTTGACTTTGGAGTAGTTTTGAGTCAGAGTGAGAACATTCTAGGTTGGCATATCTTGAGTCTTCACTCATTCAGAGCATGCATCGCCCATCCAGGCACACCCAGCCCATTACCTTCCCTAATAACCATGAGTGATGAGCCCTGCCACCAAGGCTTACCAGTTATCAGCTTCTCCCAGCCTCATCCATTTATTATTGAGAGCTTTTGCCCCATCAGTGAATTACATGAACATGCCATTAGGGCAGTAAACTTGGATGAACCTGGCACTTTGCACTTGAAAGCGTATGGTCCCCCCCCGGGGTGCGAGATTGACCACAAACTTATCACCAAATCTTACAGAGGAGGAATGGGCGTGATTTCTAAAGTGCGCGTACCTTTCAATGCAACCTAGAGGGAGTTGATTTGAATGGGAATTGGAAACCCGGTTGCCATAAGCATGTAGGCTTTATTCCTACAAATCCTTGGGTAGTTTCCTTTGATTAATATTTTGTCAAGGAAGTTTGCTGAAGTCATGATTGATATGTACAGCAAAATGGAATATGAAGCTGAGAATTGTTGAAGTGAAAATAGTTTTATGCAGTCATCTTGTCTGTATACCACTAGGGAGGGTATTTGATCCGCAGAATATGCCAGTGAAATGAAGTGCATCATCTGTGCGTAATGTTCATCAAAGTGAATGTGAAGATGAAAGGGTCGGGCATAAGAAAATAAATATTGTGCTTCTGGCTATTGCAAGGGAGGTAAGATTTTTGGCTCAACATCTGAGTGAGAAAAATGTTATAGAAATCATTATCCAATATCTATTCATATAGAAATTTGTGCTTGTAGAATGTGTGTTATCATTCTGTACATACTTCAAATATGATGTTGAAAATATTAGCGTAAAAGGATAGTATAACACTAGATATTCATGTACCACACATTTGCTGACATCATCAGCCGAGTTTGATTGGCTGAAGGCAGAAAAATACATATTAATGTAAGAAGAACGGGGCAGAAGCCAGCAAAAACATTGATAATATGTTTTCCTCGGAAAAAAAAAGAAAAAGAGATACCCTACCTACTGACTGTAATATTTGTCAGGACCTTAATTGGAAACAGAATTTTTTTGTCTAGACCTAAACAGTCTTAGTCCAAGGAGTAATACAAAACCCTTAGGTCATAAGCATAACGGGGGCCGCCCTAAGACGGTTCCCGTCCTAAGACGGCACGGATTTTTTGCTGATCTTATTATCAATAAGTACACCGTGTTTGTTACCACTGACTATGCTGATTACAAAGGTAAATAAACCAAGTCCATGCACACAGCTTTGATTTGCATTCAAAGTATACTTTAACATATTTACTTCATGTTTAAAAAAAAAAACAGAATTCTAACAGTAATGTTGACAGTGCTGAATCACTGCGGTCACCGGCCTCTGGGAATTGGCGGCTCGTGTCGCTAACTATACGAACTCTTTCAAGCAGTCACACAACTTCCATGATACACATAAATAAAGCTCCATAAAACACTATGAATATGGGTCTTCAAATGTTTGTTGAGTAGAAAAGCAAGCAAAAGGAAGCGACATAAACATTGCCACCATTGTACTCCCAAGGGAGTGTGGCCGTGAAGGTGGCAGACTAGAGAACGCTCCAAAGATTTATTTGACTGTAACATATGATTCGTGCTGTCTATGAAAATAAGACTTGATAGAGAGATGTAGATGATATTTTCATATAATCAAAGTTTTGTTGATGTTGGTGGTGTCGTTTTATCGTAATGGTTTTTTTAGTTGGGCATTCACAATCAGTGCATTCAGCCCATTGCCCGTAAACACATCAGCTGGATTGTTCTAGGTACAGCCTTCCTCATGTGAGACAAGAAGTACATACAGTCACGATTTTACTGTCAAAAGAAAGCTAAAATATCATACTATTAATTTTTTTCTGTGTACTTAAATCTACCACTTACTTCTGAAGAGAGCAAAATG